>NC_088226.1:32896006-33034759 GCF_036934945.1 Oncorhynchus masou masou | reverse complement strand
GGTTTATTATGTATTGTAGTTTCATATTGGGGTTTGTAGTAGTTGGGATTGTAGCTGATTAGGGGTGTGTGTGTTTAATAGGTTTGGCTGCCTGAGGCGGTTCTCAATCAGAGTCAGGTGATTCTCGTTGTCTCTGATTGGGAACCGTATTTAGGTAGCCTGGTTTTCGCTTTGCATTTCTTGGGTGATTGTTCCTGTCTCTGTGCTAGTTTTCACCGGACAGTTGCGGTCACTTTTGGATTTTCGTTTTTTCTTGTATCGGAAGAGAAAAGAACGAGCGCCATTCTCCTTGCGGAGATGGTGCTAAATACATCATCACGGTCGATCCCTGGGATTGGGCTGGCTAACACGATTCGTTTTGCTTGGAAGGAAAAGGAGTTGGAGCCGTTAGGACGAGAATCTTTTGGAAGAATTATATTGATGGGGATTCTAAAGCTGACGGTGAAGGACGTGTTTTGTTTCCAAGGCAACTCGTTGGAGGGAGCATACGACGTCGCGCTATATTCTGAAGAAAAGCATGATGATATCCTTAGAAGGGCAAGAGCAGTGGGAGGAGAGAGGCCGATGTGCCACTACGAAATATCAAGTCTGGCGAAGAATAACTTTAGGGTTGTGACTGTTAACATGTATAACCCTTACGTTAAGGATGAAGAGGTGAGGGCTTTTCTGGGGAGATACATGGATAACGTTTCCTCAGCTAGGCACCTCAAAGACTCCCTTGGGTTTTGGAATGGGAGGAGAGGTTTCCAGGCCCTCCTCAGGGAGGACCCAAAGGGACATGGTGGATACCTTCATCCTCCTGCTATGTTCTCCCTTGGGGCTGACAGGGGGACTTTGTTTTATGCACGTCAGCCCCCATTTTGCAGGCGCTGTATGGCCTATGGACACATTTTTGCCTCGTGCAGCATGAGAAAATGCAGATTTTGTGGATCTGAGGATCACGAGGCGAGGGATTGTGACAAGCCTAAGACATGCCATGGGTGTGGCTCGTCAGCACACCTGTGCGCGGAGTGCCCGGCCCGTCAGAGGTCATATGCGTCTGCGGCTGGGGGGGGGGGCAGGAGCTGGGGATGGGGGAAGAAGAGGAGGGGAAGGAAACATGCCTCATGATAAGACTACAAGTCCAGAGGGGAAGGCTACAAGGAAGGAGGAGGAGCAAGAAGCGGTGGATGGAAGAGAGAAGGAAACGGAAGGCACGGGAGTAGGAGAACCAGGAAAAGCGGTGGAAGAAGGTAACCGAGTGGAGGAGAATGAGAGAGAAGAAAGTGAGGGAGGAATGTTAGAGAAGAAGACGGTGGAAGAGCAAGTGGACTGGGGGGAAAGTGACATGGTGGAAGAGATGAGGGGTATGGTGGAGGAGCTGGCGGGGGGAGGGGGTGGTATCTCTCCACTGCCGCCATCACCAAAGAAGAGAATGAAGAGGAGGGTGCGATTGGCCGACAGTGAGGGGGTGGGGATGGCCAAGAGAGTAATGGGGGTGGGAGAAACCTCTGGGTTGCTGCTGGTTTCCCAAGACTCTCAACTTCATTTGGGTGGTGACACACCTAACAAGACTCAGGACTGGGTACAGGAGGAGGTGGGGGGTTTTTTGTTTGGGGACTCAGCCTCCCCAATTTTCTTCCAAACCAGCTGCAACACTGGGGAGGGGGAGGATTGTGGGGGTAGACCCAGGGTGCAGGGCACCCCGAAGCCAAACACTATTCCTGCATCCTGGGATGGTGTGATGGAGGAAGAGGGGGGGATGTCGGGATTACAGATGGTGTTCTCACCGGTAGATATGGAGCAGGGGAGCATCGGGTGAGTCTCCTGTTTTTTTTTTTTTTTTTTCTGTCTGGGTTTAGTATTTGAGTATATTACATGTTGTATTTTATTTTCTTCATGGAGTCTAATTTTACTTTTGTTAGTTTAAATGTAAGGGGTTTAAGAGATGTTGTTAAGAGGAGGGCGGTTTTTAGTTATTTGGAGGGTGTGGGTTTTGATTTTGTTTTTTACAGGAGGTTCACCTGAGGGATGGAGGGGATGTTAGTAGATTTAAGAGGGAGTGGGACAAGGGAGAGTCGGTTTGGGGTGTAGGGGGGGTGCACTCATCTGGGGTAGGGATTTTGTGTGGACACAGGGAGGTAAAAGTAGAAGATTCCTTTGTTGTAATGCAGGGGAGAGTTATAGGGGTGGATGTCACGATAAGGGAGTGTAAATTTAGATTAGTGGTGGTGTATGGGCCACAGGTGGTGGCAGACAGGAAGGAGATGGTGGACTGTCTGACGCCCCTGTGTGTTACAAATAGGAAATTAGTGATAGGGGGGGATTTTAATACAGATTTAGGAAGAGGGGGGATAACAGTGCAGGCGCCATTGCTAGGCTAATGGCTTGCCATGGTCTGGTAGATGGTGGTATGCACACTACTCCGAAAATGGACGGTCCTACATGGCGTAACTCCAGGGGGTTGAGCGGAGGCTCGATTATATTTTTGTACCCAGGTCTTTGGGAAAGTTGTCTGGGCGGCTGTTGCCTGTTTTCTTTTCGGATCACGACGGGGTGCTCCTGCAGGTGGGGTCGTCGGTCTGCCTCTTTGGTAAGGGGTACTGGAAGCTAGATCGGGACGTGCTGGAGGAGCAGGCTTTTGTTGACGGGTTTTATGTTTTCTTTAGGAGGCTTGAGGGTCTCCGGTCCATGTGCGAGGGGGTGTTAGAGTGGTGGGAATTAGTTAAGGTGAGGATTAGGGCTTTTATAATAGGGTATTGCAAGAGGAAAAAAGGGAGGAGAGGAGGGAGGTGGATCGTATCCAAAGGTTAATTGATCTCGAATACGAGGCAGGCAACCTCGGCGGGTCGTTTGACTGGGAGAGATCCTCAACCCTAAAGGCGGAGCTCAGGGAGTTGCAGGAGCGGAAGGCTCGAGTTTTCCTGGAGCGTGCGCATAGCGGCTTTCTAGAACATAATGAGACTTGTTCTGCTATGTTCTTTAAGTCGGTTAGGGCAAGACAGAGTAGGAAGGTAATGCTTGGTGTTAGGGAAGAAAATGGTAGTATAGTTAGAGAACCAGAGGATATGGTCAGGGTGACAACTGATCATTTCCAAGGTTTATTTAAGGAAAGGGAAATAGATGTAGAGCAGGGAAATGTGTTTTTAGAACACTTGTCCAGGCGGTTGCCGGAGGACATTAGAGAAGTGATGGAGGCCCAGATTTCACTAGAAGAGGTTGAGAGCGCTCTTAGGAGGATGGGAAAAGGGAAGGTGCCTGGGATGGATGGGCTGCCGGCTGAGTTTTATCTCAAGTTTTGGGGTATACTTGGACCAGTGGTCCTCGAAGTCTTGAAGGCCATCCTTGAGACGGGGGTCCCGGGGGGATCAATGGCTGTTGGTGTGCTGTCACTTTTATATAAGAAGGGGGAAGTAACTGACCTTGGCAACTGGCGGCCGTTGACCATGCTGTGTGTAGATTACAAGCTACTTGCAAAGGTTTTAGCAGACCGGTTGCGCACAGCCCTTCCCTACGTCGTTCATGAGGATCAGACGTGCGGGGTAGAGGGCCGCTCTATTAGATGGAACCTACAGTTAATCAGGGACTCCATCGCTTGGGTTGAAGATAGAGGACTGCCTTTTATGGTAGCAGCGCTAGATCAGGCGAAAGCCTTTGATCGCGTGAATAGATCCTTTTTATTCAGAGTGTTAGGTCGATTAGGATTTGGGGAGAAGTTTATAGGATGGATTCGTACATTATATGTCGGAGCGGGGTGCCGAGTTAGTGTAAATAGTCACTTGGGTGACGTTTTTGACCTCTCGTCTGGGGTCAGGCAGGGGTGCCCACTCTCGGCTCTCCTCTTCGTTCTGTACATGGAGCCTCTGGGGGCTGCCATTAGGGCAGACACAGGGGTGGAAGGTCTGCTGATCCCTGGAAGTGGTGGACTGCGTGTTAAGATGACGCAGTACGCCGACGACACTTCCTTGTTGTTGTGCAAGGACTCGTGCCTGACAAGGTCCCTTGCCATCTTTGGGGATTTCACTCGAGCGTCGGGAGCAGTTCTGAATCATGCAAAGTCTTCCGTCAAGTTTTTCGGAAGATGGCGCGGTAGAACGGATGTGCCTGGGGGTTATCTCTCTGTAAGGGGGCCCTGAGGATTCTCGGGGTCCATTTTGAGACCTCCGGCTCTGCGACGCTAAACTGGAACATGTGTATTGCAGTGGTACAGAGGAAGCTAGCAATGTGGAAAGCTAGGTTTTTGTCTTTTATGGGCAAGGTCCTGGTCCTAAAGGTGGATGTGTTGCCGTCGCTTTTGTATTTGGCATACATCTACCCATTGCCGGTTTGTCTGAGAAGGCCTCTAGTGAAGCTTGTGTTTCAGTTTATGTGGAGTGGCAGGTATGAGTGGGTCGCCAGGGCACGTATGATCTGTCCCATCGGGGAGGGAGGTAGGGGGTACCACATTTCCCCTCAAGCTGGACACAATTTTTGTTTCTTTCTTGTTAACGGAGCTTGCTCAGCCAGTGATACACCCGTCCGGTTACTTCCTGCGGGTGTTTTTCTCGTATCAGGCGAGAAGCATAATGGTGTGGTCTAACACGGGTCCTCGGGCGGAACAGCTGCCGTGGCACTTTGGTCATGCGGCCAAGTGGCTGCGTGCGCACCCTGAGGTTGAAGTTGCCCGAGTAGGTTTAGATCATAGGCACCTGTACGAGGAGGCCAGAAAGGCAGAGAGTCGGGCGCCTGTAGTAGGTATCTCGGAAGCGGTCTGGGAGGGAGTGCAGGTGCGGGGTCTGGACAACAGGCTCAAGGACCTGAATTGGTTGAGCCTTCATAAGTGTTTGCCGGTACGTTCCATCTTGTACCGGTTTAGTTTAGTGCAATCCCCACCTGTCCAAGATCCTCTTGTGGCAGGGAGGAGACTGTGCGTCATGTCTTTGGGACTGTGCCTTTGCCGGAGTAGTATGGGCTAGGGCACGGGTGTTGTTAGGTTTGGTAAAGGGGGATTTTGTATTGACGTGGGCCAGGTTAGAGAGGGGTGTAGGGAGAGTGAGAGGGACGGATAGGGACAGGTTTCTGCTCTGGCTTCTCATGAGTCTCTTTAAACGGGGGCTGTGGGAAGCCAGGCAGAACATGGTGAAGACAGGGAGAGATTGGGGGTGGAAGGGATAGTGAGGAGAGTGGAAGGAGATTTGAGGGGGAGGATGAAGAGGGAGGAGAGGAAGTGGGGGCAGCATGCTGCTCGGGAGAGGTGGAAGGGGGTTTAGGGCTGGGTGTCATTTAGATTTGTAAGAGGTTAGATTAGGGATGGGGAGATAGGGAAAGGTGTTTTGTAGGGTGACGGGGAGGGAAGATGCTCCCCTGAGGTTTTGTTTGGGGTTTATGTTTAGTTTCATTTAATTAGTTTAATTAAAAATATATTTTTGTGTATGTATGTAAATTATGATTTGTAAAGAATGAATGGTACTGATGATAATAAATTATTTTTTATAAAACCAGTCAGGCTGTATTAGGTTTCACGTTCTGTTTGTTGTTTTTATTTTTATTTAGTTATTCGTGTATAGTTTGTTCGTTTGTCTTTCTAATAAACATGAGTAACCTACACGCTGCATTTCGGTCCGACTCACCTTCAACAAAAGAAGAACGCCGTTACAGAATCACCCACCACACTCGGACCGAGCAGCGTGTCAACAGGCAGGAGCAGCGAAAAGAGGAGCCGCGTATTAAGGATTCCTGGACATGGGAGGAAATCCTTGACGGAAGAGGACCCTGGGCTAAACCAGGGGAGTGTAGCCGCCCAAAGGTGCAGCAGGCGAAGAGGAAACAGGAGCAGCGTGTTAACAGGCAACGACAGCTGGAGAATCAAAGGGAGGTGGAATTATTCGGAGAATGGACATGGGATATAACGACGTGGGAAGAAATAGACAGGTGGGCGGCCGACCCAGAGAGGGTGCCGGAGCCCGCTTGGGATTCACTGGAGCAGTGCAAAGAGGGCTATAGAAGAATGGAGTTGAAAAGAAAGTCACGGCGGCGCAGAGCGAAACCCGAAAAGCAGCCCCCCAAATTTTTTTGGGGGGCTATCAGGGAGTATGGCTGCGTCAGGTAGGAGACCTGCGCAATCTCCCTGTGCGTACCGGGGGCTAGAGAGACCGGGCAGGCACCGTGTTATGCAGTGGTGCGCACGGTGTCCCCAGTGCGGGTGCATAACCCTGTGCGGTATATTTCAGCTCTGCGTATCGGCCGGGCTAGATTGAGCGTCGAGCCAAATGCTATGAAGCCGGCTCTACGCATCCGGTCTCCAGTGCGTCTCCTTGGGCCGGCTTATATGGCACCAGCCTTGCGCTCGGTGTCTCCGGTTCGCCTACATAGCCCAGTGCGGGCTATTTCTCCTCACAGCACGGGCAGGGCAACCGAGAGTATTCAACCAGGTAAGGTTGGGCAGGCTCGGTGCTCAAGAGCTCCAGTGAGCCTGCACGGTCCGGTCTATCCAGAACCACCTCCACACCCCAGCCCTCCAGTAGCAGCTCCCCGCACTAGGCTTCCTGTGCGTGTCCTCGGCCCAATACCACCAGTGCCAGCACCACGCATCAGGCCTACAGTGTGCCTCGCCTGTTCAGCGCAGCCAGCGCTTTCTCCCTCTCCTGTGCTGTCGGAGTCTCCCGCCTGTTCAGCGGATCTAGAGCCTTCCTCCTCTACAGCGCTGCCGGAGCCTCCTGCCTGTATAGAGCAGCCTGAGCTGCTAGTCTACATGGAGCAGCCAGAGCTGTCAGTCTGCATAGAGCAGCCAGAGCTGCCAGTCTGCATGGAGCAGCTAGTCTGCATGGAGCAGCCAGAGCTGCCAGTCTGCAAAGAGTTGCCAGTCTGCATGGAGTTGCCAGTCTGCATGGAGTTGCCAGTCTGCATGGAGTTGCCAGTCTGCATGCAGTTGCCAGTCTGCATGAAGCTGCCAGTCTGCATGAAGCTGCCAGTCTGCATGAAGCAGCCAGAGCTGCTAGTCTGCATGGAGCAGCTAGAGCTGCCAGTCTGCAAGGAGCTGCCAGTCTCCATGAAGCCGCCAGAGTTGTCAGTCAGTATGGAGCAGCCAGAGCCGCCAGTCAGCATGGAGCAGCCAGAGCCGTCAGTCAGCATGAAGCAGCCAGATCTGCCAGTCAGCCAGACTCTTCCAGATCTGCCAGTCAGCCAGACTCTTCCAGATCTGCCAGTCAGCCAGACACTTCCAGTCAGCCAGACAGCCAGACTCTTCCCGTCAGCCAGACAGCCAGACTCTTCCAGATCTGCCAGTCAGCCAGACACTTCCAGATCTGCTATTCAACCAGACTCTTCCAGATCTGCCAGTCAACCAGACTCTTCCAGATCTGCTAGTCAACCAGACTCTTCCAGATCTGCCAGTCAACCAGACTCTTCCAGATCTGCTAGTCAGCCAGGATCCGCCAGTCAGCCAGGATCTGCCAGATCTGCTAGTCAGCCAGGATCCGCCAGTCGGCCAGGATCTGCCAGTCGGCCAGGATCCGCCAGTCGGCCAGGATCTGCCAGTCAGCCAGGATCCGCCAGTCAGCCAGGATCCGCCAGTCAGCCAGGATCCGCCAGTCAGCCAGGATCCGCCAGTCAGCCAGGATCCGCCAGTCAGCCTGGATCTGCCGGATTCAACTGCCTGGCTGGGCTTCATCTCAGTACTGGGCTTTTTCTCATTGCTGGGCTGCCTCTCAGTGCTGGGCTGCCTCTCAGTGCTGAGCTGCCCCTCAGTCCCGAGCTGCCCATCAGTCCCGAGCTGCCCCTCAGTCCCGAGCTGCCCCTCAGGCCCGAGCTGCCCCTCAGTCCCGAGCTGCCTCAGTCCCGAGCTGCCCTCAGTCACGAGCTGCTCCTCTGTTATGTAGGGTTCTGGGTGAGGACTATTCGGCCATGGTCGGCGGTTAGGGTGGATTATCCATGGACGCGAAGGGGAGGAACAATGACATTTATGAAGTGGGGTCCACGTCCGGAGCCGGAACCGCCACCATGGACAGACGCCCACCCGGACCCTCCCTATGGTTTTGAGGTGCGTTCGGGAGTCCGCACCTTAGGGGGGGGGGGGTTCTGTCACGCCTTGGTCTTAGTATTTTGTGTTTTAGTTTATTAGTTAGTCAGACCAGGGTGTGACATGGGTTTATTATGTATTGTAGTTTCATATTGGGGTTTGTAGTAGTTGGGATTGTAGCTGATTAGGGGTGTGTGTGTTTAATAGGTTTGGCTGCCTGAGGCGGTTCTCAATCAGAGTCAGGTGATTCTCGTTGTCTCTGATTGGGAACCGTATTTAGGTAGCCTGGTTTTCGCTTTGCATTTCTTGGGTGATTGTTCCTGTCTCTGTGTAGTGTGCACCAGTCAGGCTGTATTAGGTTTCACGTTCTGTTTGTTGTTTTTGTATTTATTTAGTTATTCGTGTATAGTTAGTTCGTTTGTCTTCCTAATAAACATGAGTAACTTACACGCTGCATTTCGGTCCGACTCTCCTTCAACAAAAGAAGAACGCCGTTACACCAAGCAGGTGTAAGAAATGCGTATAATAGTCACATTTGAGCCGGGAGCTGACAAGAATAGAAAGGGCCAGCTCATCCTATTCTAGGCTGTGGATCGATGTATTGGATGGACTTAGCACTTTTTTCAACACATTTATTTGAAAAATATACACATATACTGTAACTGTAAAAATGTACTATCTTTTAATGTGGCATGAACACAACCAGTCATGTTTCATCCAATTATCAAACAAATCACTTCATTAGCGGCACCTGAGTTTCAAGTTTGGGGAAGCTTACAATTTATCCTACCATTTATACCAATATGCGTGCCAGATATGATTATTATATGTGTATTTTCATGGAACAGTTTCATTTCAATATTCAATTATTTAATTTCTCAAAGTCATTGTTACTTCATACAAATCTAAATTAAAATGATAAAAATATAAACATTTTAATTAAACTAATAGCAGAGCACCAGCCTCTGGTGTGATCCATTGGCGGCTATAGAAATTGGCGCTTACACGGAACTCAGGGTTTTCTCAATATGTGACCCATTTCAGGAAACTAGGCGTATGTCGCAGGTCACTACTTCACAGGAAAGCCTTTTGAACGTAAACTTTTTTTTTATATCAAAATGCTTTTTTGGCAGAAATACAAAAATCACAAGAAAATGTTTTCTAAAATGTTTCCTTTCTAGGAACCTCCAACTTAAACCAGTGGTGGGCCATCAGGGCCAGCAAGGCCTTCTCTGCTGGCCTAAACATCATCAGAATATATATATTTTTTAAATATATTCTCCCACATATGTATTAAATTATTCCCCAGAGTAAGATTTATACTCTGTATTTCATAGCTTTCCTCTTGGTTGCAATGCTTCCAGCCCCAGGTTGAGATTTGGAGGACTGGTCTTTATGTTAGATCTTTTATCCAATCATATTCAGCCATCATGTGTTGCCAGGGATCTAAAAATCTACCCTCAGGCCTTCAGAATCAACAGTGCGGGCGCTTGTAGCTTAAAGTGAATTGAAATGAAAATTTAGTGTCAACCAATCAGCTTTAGAGTTGGCTATTGTACGCTTAGCAGGCCTAGTGCGTGCACGTCTTTTGATTGGATTACCAATATTGAGAGGCAAGTCCTATGGGCAGGTCTATTCAGAACCTCAGAACTAGGAAACTCAATTTGATAAACAAATTATTTTGCGTACTACTAAGCTGTTTTTTCAACCCACAATGGCGGAAGGAGGAGAAGATATCGATTTGGTCGAGGATAGAATTATAACGCCATTCTCAAGACAAACCTTTCAAGAAAAGTTGCCGATGCCGACGCTACAAAGCCTGTCACAGGCGGGAAAGGGTTTCGTTCGCCACTTTCAAAGTTCCAACTACGAGCGCTATCAATGGCTCACAGGCTCCGAGAAGCACTGCAAACTGTACTGCTGGGAATACCTATTATTTGCAAGTGATCGATTTGGTGTTTGGAGCCACACTGGCTTTGCAAACTTGAGTTGTCTAACCAAGGCAGCAATGAGACACCAAAGTACGGCTGGGCACTTACAAGCAATGGTGCTTTTGAACACTTTTGGGGACACTCAAGTGGATCTACAGCTCAACGAACAAGCGCACAGGGCAACGGAGCTGCACAATGACAAGGTATTGTACTCTTTCCATGCAATTCTCTGAATAAAAATGTCAATTTCAAGGTGACGCAACGCCTGGTTATACTGCATTTCTGTCTAAATGTATAGTGTCTAGAGCCATGGCATCATAATGATGGTAATAAGAGGTGGATTAATTCGGGTGGGACTGTGTAGGACCTCACTGAAGGCCCAGGCCCCAGGCCCACGGCACGCCACTGATTAAAACTGCATAAGTGTTGCTCTCCACTTTCTGGAGGACTGAGTTTTGAAATCACTGGAATTCGATTATGATAGCTTGGAGATCTCTTCAACCTAAGGGCAACCATGGCCAACCAAGTTTTCCGATATTACACGTTTCTAATTTTGATAGGAAGAGCCATTTGCTTGGCTAGCTATAGCCTAATGATAGCTAGCTAACATTGACCCTGTGTCACGCCCTGACCTTAGTTATCTTTGTTTTCTTTATTATTTTGGTTAGGTCATGGTGTGACGAGGGTAGTTTGTTTAGTTTTTGTATTGTCTAGGGTTTTTGAAAGTCTAGGTGTTTACATGTCTATGGTTGCCTAGATTGGTTCTCAATCAGAGGCAGCTGTTTATCGTTGTCTCTGATTGGGGACCAAATTTAGGTAGCCATATTCCTTGGGTAGTTTGTGGATGCTTATTCTATGTTTAGTTGCCTGTCTGCACTAGCCATATTAGCTTCATGGTTCGTTTTGTTATTTTGTTCATTTTGTTTGTTTTGTTT
This sequence comes from Oncorhynchus masou masou, assembly GCF_036934945.1. Lineage (NCBI taxonomy): Eukaryota > Metazoa > Chordata > Actinopteri > Salmoniformes > Salmonidae > Oncorhynchus > Oncorhynchus masou. The sequence continues at coordinate 33,023,918 of NC_088226.1, read as the reverse complement.
TGTTTAGTGTTTTTTCTTTAAATAAAGAAGAATGTACGCTTACAACGCTGCGCCTTGGTCTCCTCATTGTGACAACCGTGACACCCTGGTTGGTTACCCTGCAGATTCATGCAGGGTAGTAACGTCATGAGTTGTGATTATGCTTCATTGTTTACCTAGCTAACATTAGCTGGCTGGCTCACTAGCTGATGTTACGTGTATGATCTTATTATTCGTATCTCAGAGCCATTTGCTCAGCTAGCTATAGCCTAATGTTAGCTCGCTAACATTGAACCTGGTTGGTTAGTTATCTGCAAATTTATGCATAGTAGTAACATCATGAGTTGTGATTATGCTTCATTGTTTACCTACAAGCTAATGTTAGCCGACTGGCTTGCTAGCTAATGTTATGTGTATGACCTTATTATTCGTATCTCAGAGATATTTACTTAGCTAGCTATAGCCTAATGTTAGCTAGCTAACATTGAACCTGGTTGGTTAGCTGCCTGCAGATGTATGCAGGGAAGTAAAGTCATGAGTTGGGATTATGCTTCTTTGTTTACCTTGCTAGCTAGATACATGTCTTTATTAAAACAATTGTTTTTATTGGGTTATTGGGACATACAATCATAAAAATAGCATTACACCTTTCCCCTCTTTTTCCCAAACATACCCCATATTTTTGTATGTGGCAAGTGTATTGAGGTTACATAGGTCACAGTTGAATTGTGAAATCTGGGAAATGTATTGTAATGTTTCGAAATTGTATAAACTGCCTTAATTTTGCTGGACCCCAGAAAGAGTAGCCTCTGCCTTGGCAGCGCTGACCATAGTCGAAGATATAGAAGGACGACCCTGGTAAATCAAAACTAAAACGACGTTCCTGTGAACTTGAGTTAAAAAAATACCCTTGGAGTTGAATATATCCCCTAGATTATTGACCCCTTTTGCAGACCAGGCTCTAGACTCAAAACGGTTTATTACCGGAAGTAATAGCCTTGTTATGCCATAGAGGGGTATGAAGATGCCATTTCCAGTTACCACCTACGCACTTCCTTCCTAAAATTCTCTATATTGTATGAGAAATGATCGGACCAAAATACAACATGCGTTTCTTATTAGATATACCAGAGAACAACACATCTTGCAATCTAGTAGGTGAAACAAGTTCTTCCTCAATAGTTCTCCAAGAGACTGATGTAGAAAGATCAAACCATCATCTAAGTGGGCGTAACTAGAAAGACTGGTGGTAAATACAAAACTTTGGTAATGCAAGTCCAGTTCTGTCGTTGTAACACCTCAAACCTAATATTTGAATGTTTGCCATTCCAAAGGTATTTAAATGTATTTTTTATCAATCCTTCCCCAATAGCCTACTGGTGGAGGGAGTGGGATCAGGAAACTAATACGTGGCAACACATTCATCTTTAAGCGACCCTGGTTTGTAAAGAAGCAGGCAACTTTACAGTTAAATCCCGTTCAACTTCCTTGTAAATCTTCTCATAATTAAACTTCACCAGACCATTCGGAGATGTTTGTATACTAATACCCAAATATATGTGAGCTGTCTTTTCATAGGAATTGTTGAGGGAAGTAAAACTTTCTTGGCCGTTTCATTCAGTAGCATTAATGCTTATTTTGTCCAATTTATTTTATACCCAGACAGCAATTGGAATTCTTCAAATGTGGATAATAAAGATGAGATTGAATTTTGAATATTGTCATATATAGGAGAATATCGTCTGCGTATAGTGATATGGTATGAGAGGAGGATTTAATCAGTATAGGAGAAGCAACTACCTTCTGCCTTAGACATTGTGTTAAAGGCTCTAGCGACAAAATGAATAATGTTGGGGATTGTCTACATCCCCGAAAAATAGGGAATGTACTTGAGTGTATGCCATTAGTAGAAACCAGAGCAAGAGGGTTAGCATACAGTAAAACACACAAAACATATCAATAGAATTCCTTCCCAACCAAATTTCTCCAAAACAGCCCACAAGTACTGCCATTCAAGCCTGTCAAAAGCCTTCTCAGCATCTAGAGACAGCACAGCACACGGTGTGTCCAGCTGTTGTGGTTCATGTATTACATGCATTAATCGTCTGACATTGTCAGCTGGAAGGTGACCTTTCATAAACACCTGACTAGTCCATGTCAATCAACTTATCCAAATACTTTTCCATCCATAACGGCAATATCATTGAATACAATTGTTGGTCTGAATTAATTAAAGATATCAGACGATAAGTGGCACGGTCTGTGTGATCTATCCTTTTTTTTGGCAGTAGAGAGATTAATGCTGAGTTAGTACGCTCATGAAAAAAAAACTTGCTGATGGCCAAATTAATTGACTCAAATAATACTGGTTCTAAAATGCCTCAGAAAATGTTGTAACAGCTCAGGTGGAATGCCATCCGAGCCAGGTGATTTACCCTTTTTAGTACCTTTCAGTGCTGACTCCAGTTCCTCTAATGAGATGGGTTGGCCCAGATCTGCAGATTGCTTCTCCTCCAATACGGGCAAATCAAAGATTATCTAGAAACTGCTTGCATTTGTCTGGTTCAAACTAGATAGAAGATTTATATTTCTAGATTTATAACTCCTGATAAAAAGACTGAAATGTTGCATTCATTTCCTGTGGATCAGAAAGTAAACCTTTAACTGGGGATTGAATAGATTCTATAGAAGTACAAGCTTCACTTTGTTTCAGTTTCAAGGCTAGAAGCCTGCTTGTTTTGCTTCCATTAAAATAATAGTTCTGCCTCACTCTATGCATGATGAACTCAGCTCTCCTCCTTAATAAATCATACATTTGAGTAATTCCTTTTAAGGTTCTGTTCAAGTGATTAACATTTTTTTTCTCCAATAATTTGATTCTGTGACTTAATTGAGGTGAGATGCAAAAGAAGATGTAAAGTCTCTGATAAACCCTTTAGTAGCCATCCATGTAAACCTTGGGTCCCCCTTGTTTTCTGTTAAAACCTCTTGGAACTCCCCATCCCGGATCCGGGATCGTGACTAAAGCCTCAGGCTCATTAGCATAACGCAACGTTAACGATTTCTGAAAATCGCAAATAAAATGAAAATAATGCGTCTGCTCTCAAGCTTAGCCTTTTCTTAACAACACTGTCATCTCAGATTTTCAAAATATGCTTTTGAACCATAGAAATTGACTAATTTGTGTAAGAGTATGCAAAGCTAGCATAGCATTTTGAGTAGCATTTAGCACGCAACATTTTCACAAAAACCAGATAACCAAATAAATAAAATCATTTACCTTTGAAGAGCTTCTGATGTTTTCAATGAGGAGACTCTCAGTTACATACCAAATGCGCAGTTTTTCCTGAAAGCGTCTGTGTGTAGGAGAAATCGTTCCGTTTTCTACATTGCGTCTGGCTACCGAAACGACCCGAAAATTCAGTCACCTACAACGTAAAACTTTTTCCGGATTAACTATATAATATCGACCGAAACATGGCAAACGTTGTTTGGAATCAATCCTCAAGGTGTTTTTTCACATATCTCTTCATTGATATGCAGTTCGTGGAAGCTTGCTTTCCTCTCTGTATCCCATGGAAAAATACTGGCAGCTGAGTTTTGCGCACCAATTTCGGCGCAGGACACCGGGCGGACACCTGGTAAATGTGGTCTCTTATGGTCAATCTTCCAATGATCTGCCTACAAATACGTCACAATGCTGCAGACACCTTGGGGAAACGGCAGAAAGGGCAGGCTCATTCCTCTCGCATTCACAGCCATATAAGGAGACAATGGAAAACAGAGCCTCAAAAATCCTGCTCATTTCCTGGATGCCGTCTCATCTTGGTTTTGCCTGAAGCTCACGTTCTAGGGCACGCACAGAAAATATCTTGGTAGTTCTGGACACTTTAGAGTGTTTTCTTTCGAAAGCTATCAATTATATGCATAGTCGAGCATCTTTTTGTGACAAAATATCTTGTTTAAAACGGGAACGTTTTTCATCCAAAAATGAAATAGCGCCCCCAGAGCATCAACAGGTTAAGAATTCAACCACTTTGGCTTAAAATTCAGCCACAAACAATTTGTTTTGAAGAAGGGTCGTATTAAAACGCCAACGTTTTGTTGTATTTACCTTAAAGCTCACATCCACTAGGGTAACCAGGGGATTATGACCTGAAAGCGTCGCAGGTAATATTTGTTTGGGCGCGACACACATACTTAGAGTACGTGAAAATGGTAAACAATCAATTCTAGGGTATGATTTGTGATATGTAGAAAAATAGGTATAATCTTTGATGCCCGGATTCTGAACTCGCCACACAGAGATATTGAGATGTTCCATCATTGCATACAATGATAATGATGCTGATTGTTGGGCATGTGAAAACGTTTGCGTGGATCTATCAAGCTTGAGATCGAAAACTGCATTCATATCTGCCCCTATGACCAATTCGTACCCTGAAAGTTATAACAATTATTTGGTAAGCCCAGGGAAAAAGCTTTCCACAAAAACAGTGGGTGCTTAGATAGACACAAATGCTACTTTGCCATATATAGACATGCAAATGTAAGCGGCCTGAAGTATCCTTGCTAGTCTTTTCGATAACTAAAGTTAAATTCCTTTTAATCAAAATAACCACGCCTTTGGACTTAGAGGCTCCACCTGTAACGGTTTTCTTGACTTGAAGGAGAGGCGGACCAAAGTGCAGCATGGTTATTTTGATTCATGTTTAATAAAGTACTTCACATGAACAAAAGAACCAGAACCGTGAAAACCCAAACCAGCCCTATCTGGTGCAAACACAGAGACAGGAACAATCATCCACAAAACCCAACACCAAACAGGCTACCTAAATATGGTTCCCAATCAGAGACAATGACTAACACCTGCCTCTGATTGAGAACCATATCAGTCCAAACATAGAAATAGACAAACTAGACATTTAACATAGAATGCCCACTCAGATCACACCCTGACCAAACAAAACATAGAAACATACAAAGCAAACTATGGTCAGGGTGTGACACCACCAGTCGAAGCAGCAACTTCATACACCTTATCCTGTAAGCGATGGATATCCCCTACTTGCAAATGAGATTCCTGGATAAATGCAATATCAATATTTTTACAGCGCATTAACTCTGGAGTTCTCAAAGTCTTTGCATTCAACCCACGGACATTCAAGCATAAAAGAGACAGCTTTTCCATTGTCAAAAACAATCCTGATAATTACGAGTTGAACTGAAAGTGGTTCAGATTTACCTTCGATAAGTGGTGACATGTAACCGAGATAAGTAACCTCCCTCCGCCAGACCCCACCCCCCTCTGATTCTGAGAAGCGTAACATCCACACAACGCTGCTCTGTAGGTCTCTAGAAACTCGGGCCTATTCCTCCTAAATAAAATATTTTCCAATCAGGTTATCAAAAATAATTATATTAATCGAAAGTAAACAAGTTCAGGGCGATATAACCAAGAGAAATGACACTTGTGAAGCTTTGTAGCCAAACATGGAAACAAAACCTGACTACAGTGGTTTAGGAAAATAGGGACACAATGAAGTGATAAACGTTAATCACCTCCAACCTCCAGTTACTGTCACCAATGCTCTGGATAACATAACAGCCTAAACAGCTCTGCTAGGGCGAGTAATGTTCAGTGAGCTGTTCTCTCTCACTTAGATGTCTGGAGGTAGCTAGCAATTTAGCTTGGGTGCTTGACTGCTGTTAGTACACCCGAATCAACCCTTAAAGAGATGGGTGGGGCTAAAGCTTAAGAGGATGTGAACAATGCTGAATGGGTGTAGACAAAAAGAGCTCTCCAATAGTAGTACCAAAACATTCAAGGGCATCAAGGTCAAGTTTATCAACTTTCAAAGTCAAATTACTTTCCCATTGTTCCTCAACTGTAGTTTATGATATACCAAGGCTCCCTGCCTGTGCCATTAAACCCCTACAACTCATCCAGAACGCCGCAGCCCGTCTGGTGTTCAACCTTCCCAAGTTCTCTCACGTCACCCCGCTCCTCCGCTCTCTCCACTGGCTTCCAGTTGAAGCTCGCATCCGCTACAAGACCATGGTGCTTGCCTACGGAGCTGTGAGGGGAACGGCACCGCAGTACCTCCAGGCTCTGATCAGGCCCTACACCCAAACAAGGGCACTGCGTTCATCCACCTCTGGCCTGCTCGCCTCCCTACCACTGAGGAAGTACAGTTCCCGCTCAGCCCAGTCAAAACTGTTCGCTGCTCTGGCCCCCAATGGTGGAACAAACTCCCTCACGACGCCAGGACAGCAGAGTCAATCACCACCTTCCGGAGACACCTGAAACCCCACCTCTTCAAGGAATATCTAGGATAGGATAAAGTAATCCTTCTCACCCCCCCTTAAATGATTTAGATGCACTATTGTAAAGTGGCTGTTCCACTGGATGTCAGAAGGTGAATTCACCAATTTGTAAGTCGCTCTGGATAAGAGCGTCTGCTAAATGACTTAAATGTAAATGTAAATACCATTTTGTAGCTTTGAGGCTCTACTTTTACTTTCATCTAATGTAAAAAAACACCATTTCAAAATTTGCTATATAAGACCGATTTGAGCTGGTCGGTCACATATGCATACTACCGTGCTCCACACGCTCATGCTCCAAGTGCATTCTCCGAGGACGTTCTCTTGAATACGTTCTTGTGAGGACAAGAGCATGGAGAACGCATTAAACATTACATTTGAGAATCACTCGCACTCTCCCTACTGTATTACCTCAAGCTGCATCTCCCCAATCACTTTACCTTCCCCCAGCCAGGACAATGGCAACAATAGAGACGAAACAAGATACACACAAAGCAAACATTTTACTTCATAATTATCAGCTAGACACATGTGAATCGTTGTAATGTAGCTAGCCAGCGAGCTAGTTAAAAAGACAAAAATGACCTAAAACTAATGTTATGCAAGGTACAGTACATGTCAATTATTTGTGGGTAGCTAGCTAACAATTCCTATTCAAAAAGTAAGTTAACTTCGCACGTTCGTCAAAAATATTAACAGCATCTGAACAGTGCACTGTGCACCCGCCAAAATACATTCAATGCCTTCATGGCTAAAACTATTTCACTGGAGAAAGATCCGAGCAAGCGACATGCCTTACTCTTTTTGACCAGACAGCATCATATAGATGGGCTACACATACTGAGACAGTGGGTGCTGTTTCACCCACTCGGAAGCTTTAATTAAGATTGACACGTCTTTATGTTGGTGCTCGTCTCAGTCAAATAAATGATTAATATTTCAATATTATATTTAGATGGGCAAGGAGGTACGGTAGGGCGGGCCAGGCTTCCTAAGACCCGTACATAACGCCGGCCCTGTAGTGACACGCGTGTTCGCACACACACACACATTACAGGTCCCAGGATTGAAACCAGGGAAACAAATATGTTTCCTGTAAAAGGAGAAATTGAGACAAGAGAAAGTTGCCTTGTTTCAGGAAAAGTTATCTCAGTAGAATTTAATAAACATATTTTATTTCCAAAAGTATTTGAGGGTCAATTATCTGCTTCATTACAATTGCTTTGTAGAAAAATATAAATTCGTAGTTCACATTATCAATAGAAAAATAGCTACATAAAAAATATACATTTACATATCCTATGTTCAGTCTCTTTAACAGTACATATTTCTATTTCTGACTTACAAATAGTACAAAAGGTACGTAAAATGTAAAATCAACAAATTGTATGTGTCCAAGACATCTCAAAAGATTACCCACTATAGTAGTGTAAACATGTTACTCAATACAGTGCGCCCCTCTAATATTGGTGTCACGACTTCCGCCGAGGTTGACTCTCCTGCCCATTCGGGCGGTGCTCGGCGGTCGTCGTCACCGTCCTATTAACCACTACTGATCCCTTTTTCGTGTTTCTGTTGGTTTTGTCTAATTGGTTTCACGTGTTGTTGTTTAGTTAATTAGTGTCTGTATTTAATGTAGGTTGTCCCGCCCTTGTTTTGTGCGGGATTGTTTATTTTGTCATTTCGTTTTGTCTGTCGGTGTTTGTTGTTTGTTTTTTCTCCGGTTATTCTTTTCCCTGTTTTGGAGATTTTCACCCTGTCTTGCTTTTGGGTTGACTGTTGTTGTGTTCACCGGAGAATAAACTTTATTATTCGCATTCTGCTCTCTGCGCCTGATTCCACCCACCTTGACCAGACGTGACAATTGGACCCTTGTTATTAAATGTGAGCAAAACGGGCTGTGATAAAAAATGTCTTTGCTGTTTATCCTCTTGGGATTTCATTCAAAATATTTAAAAAATCTAACCTTTATTTGAAGTAAAATTATTGAAAAAAATACATGTGAAATAAATAAAAATATCCGAAATGTGTGCCACAATTATTGGCACCCCTAGATATTCTAATGAGTAAAATCTAACTGAATTATATTCCCATTTCGTTTTTAAATTCACCTGAGTAATTAGGAACACGTAAGTGGTAAGCCATGACTTCCTGTTTCACTGGGGTCTAATTATGAGGTGACACACAGGCCAAGTTCCCATAGTCATCCATCACTATGGGAAAGACCCAAGAATACAGTAATGATGTGCGACAAAAGGTTGTTGAGCTGCACAAATCAGGAAATGGCTATAAGAAAATAGCTCAACGGTTGAAAATGCCCACTTCCACTATCAGGGCAATAATTAAGATGTGTAAAGCAACTAGAGATGTTAACAATTGGCCTGGAAAAGGGTGTGTCTATATTTTCTCCTGAGTGGAGCAGTGGTCTAAGGCACTGCATCTCAGTGCTAGAGGCTACAGGCTACAGACCCTGGTTTGATTCCGGGCTGTATCACAACCGGCTGTTTTTGGGAGTCCTATAGGGCGGCGCATAATTGGCCCGGCATTGTTAACGTTTGGCCAGGATAGGCCGTCATTGTAAATAAGAATTTGTTCTTAACTGACTTGACTAGTTACAGTGCCTTGCGAAAGTATTCGGCCCCCTTGAACTTTGCGACCTTTTGCCACATTTCAGGCTTCAAACATAAGTATATAAAACTGTATTTTTTTGTGAAGAATCAACAACAAGTGGAACACAATCATGAAGTGGAACGACATTTATTGGATATTTCAAACTTTTTTAACAAATCAAAAACTGAACAATTGGGCATGCAAAATTATTCAGCCCCATTAAGTTAATACTTTGTAGCGCCACCTTTTGCTGCGATTACAGCTGTAAGTCGCTTGGGGTATGTCTCTATCAGTTTTGCACATCGAGAGACTGAAATTTCCTCCTTGCAAAACAGCTCGAGCTCAGTGAGGTTGGATGGAGAGCATTTGTGAACAGCATTTTTCAGTTCTTTCCACAGATTCTCGATTGGATTCAGGTCTGGATTTTGACTTGGCCATTCTAACACCTGGATATGTTTATTTTTGAACCATTCCATTGTAGATTTTGCTTTATGTTTTGGATCATTGTCTTGTTGGAAGACAAATCTCCGTCCCAGTCTCAGGTCTTTTGCAGACTCCATCAGGTTTTCTTCCAGAATGGTCCTGTATTTGGCTCCATCCATCTTCCCATCAATTTTAACCATCTTCCCTGTCCCTGCTGAAGAAAAGCAGGCCCAAACCATGATGCTGCCACCACCATGTTTGACAGTGGGTATGGTGTGGTCAGGGTGATGAGCTGTGTTGCTTTTACGCCAAACATAACGTTTTGCATTGTTGCCAAAAAGTTCAATTTTGGTTTCATCTAACCAGAGCACCTTCTTCCACATGTTTGGTGTGTCTCCCAGGTGGCTTGTGGCAAACTTTAAACGACACTTTTTATGGATATCTTTAAGAAATGGCTTTCTTCTTGCCACTCTTCCATAAAGGCCAGATTTGTGCAATATACGACTGATTGTTGTCCTATGGACAGAGTCTCCCACCTCAGCTGTAGATCTCTGCAGTTCATCCAGTGATCATGGGCCTCTTGGCTGCATCTCTGATCAGTCTTCTCCTTGTTTGAGCTGAAAGTTTAGAGGTACCCGGTCTTGGTAGATTTGCAGTGGTCTGATACTCCTTTCATTTCAATATTATCGCTTGCACAGTGCTCCTTGGGATGTTTAAAGCTTGGGAAATCTTTTTGTATCCAAATCCGGCTTTAAACTTCTTCACAACAGTATCTCGGACCTGCCTGGTGTGTTCCTTGTTCTTCAAGATGCTCTCTGCGCTTTTAACGGACCTATGAGACTATCACAGTGCAGGTGCATTTATACAGAGACTTGATTACACAGGTGGATTGTATTTATCATCATTAGTCATTTAGGTCAACATTGGATCATTCAGAGATCCTCACTGAACTTCTGGAGAGAGTTTGCTGCACTGAAAGTAAAGGGTCTGAATAATTTTGCACGCCCAATTTTTCAGTTTTTGATTTGTTAAAAAAGTTTGAAATATCCAATAAATGTTGTTCCACTTCATGATTGTGTCCCACTTGTTGTTGATTCTTCACAAAAAAATACAGTTTATATCTTTATGTTTGAAGCCTGAAATGTGGCAAAGGTCGCAAAGTTCAAGGGGGCCGAAGACTTTCGCAAGGCACTGTAAATAAAAGTGAAATATAGTGACGCCATGCACAGTGAGGAGGATGGTTCGAGGGGGCCCCAACATATCCAAGGATCACAGCTGGAGAATTGCAGACGTTAGTTGCGTCTTGGGGTCAGAAAGTCTCCAAAACTACGATCAGACCCCACCTACACAAGCACAAGTTGTTTGGTAGGGTTGTCATAAAAAAAACGTTGCTGTCATCAAACAACAAACTCAAGCGCCTACAGTTTGCCAAACATTACTGGAACTTTCAATGAGACCGGGTTCTATGGTCAGGTTAGACCAAAATAGAGCTTTTTGGAAACAAACACCAGAGGTGGGTTTGGCATACACAGAAAGATAGCCATGCAGAAAATTACCTCATCCCCACTGTGAAGTATGATGGTGGATCTTTGATGTTGTGTGGCTGTTCTTCTCCCAAAGGACTTGGACACCTTGTTAGGATACATGGTATCATGGACCAGCAGATATTACATCAAAACCTGACTGCCTCTGCTTGGAAGCTTAAACTGGGCCGTGGTTGGATCTTCCAGCAGGACAATGATCCAAAGCACACCTCAAAATCAACACAAAAATGGTTCTTAGACCACAGATTCATGTTTTTGCAATTGCCATCCCAGTCCCCTGAACTAAACCCCATAGAAAACCTTGGGGTGAGCTGAAGAGGAGATTCCACAAGCGTGGACCTTGGAATCTGAAATATATGGAGAGATTCTGTATGGAGGAATGGTCTCAGATCCTTTGCCATGTGTTCTCCAACCTCATTACGTATTATAGGAGAAGACTCAGAGCTGTTATCGTGGCATAGGGAGGTTGCACAAAGCATTAAATTAAGGGGTGCCAATAATTGTGGCACACATATAAGAAAAATATTTGTTTTTATGCTAAGAGGTTAGCGTTTTCTGAATATTTTAAATTAAAGACCATGAGTATAAAAAATTGTTTAAAAAGAAATTCACAGACCGGTTTGCTCATATTTACCAGGGGTGCCAATATTAGTGGAAGGTACTGTACAATCCAATTTACAATGACCCCTACTAGCAGTGTACAGCTAACAGTAAAATAAATGAACAGCTAAGCATACCAGGGCTAACTAGCGTCCGCATACTTTAAGAACTTCTAAAAGTCTGCAATGCAATTTTGTTAGGATCACCTCCATGTTAAATCCTTTTCACCAAGCATGGCTTCATTACTAATAATGGGGAGACTTAGCATTTTCAAGCTTAGACAAAAACAACAAAAACATGCACCTTAAACATCACACAACCCAAAAAACATTTTACCTTACTATTTCATGGTACATTTCTTATAGTTATATATTACAAACCTGTAAAAACAGGAGAAATTATGCGACAGTTGAAAGTTGTCTGGTTTCAGGAAAATCTCAATACAGTAAGGACATAAGGGGAGCATGCTCTTGAAGACGGCTTGGGGTCGATGAGAAAAAAGGAAGTAGGTTAAGATTCTGAAGCCGATGACGCTAGCAAAGTAGGGAGGAAGAGTGAGGAGATTATTGGATGGACTGCTGTCGATAATGGTTAGATAAAGAAAGCTCAAATTGAAGTTAGGCAGAAGCTGTCAACTGAGCCTGCTGCTCAGCGTGAACATTCGTCTCAGGAACCTGTAGTATAATAGTCATGTATAATAGTGATAATGGCGGGAGGGATGACACTGAACAACAGGCGGGCTGCGGAGTTGGTCTCCCACCCGCAGGATCCAGATATGATGCATGTAAAGAAGGTTAACTTAGTGGTTTTTATGGCAATGGTGATCATTGTATGGCAATGTAGAGGGAAAGTCCAGGACGATGGGCATTATTGTGGATGCGGCAGAGTGGTTCCTTGGACTAAAATATTTATATTATTTAACCTTTATTTAACCAGGAAGGGCTCATTGAGATTTAACATCTCTTTTTCAAGAGCGTCCTGGCCAAGATAGGCAGCACCAAGTCATTACAAAAATTACAGACAAACAACATGAAAAACTACAAGTAAATTTAGTCAAAACCATAGAATTCACAAGAGTATAACAAAATCAAAAACAGCAAATTAAAAACATTGACAGGTCAGGGAATCAGTCTCAAGATCATTCATCAGTGATTTAAAAATACCAATTGGGACAAGTTCTTCCAGTTTAAAAGTATTTTGTAAGGTGTTCCAAGACGTTGGTGCAGAGTACATAAAAGCCCTTTTACCAAATTCAGTTCGGACTTTTGGAACAGTTGGCAGGATAAAGTCCAGCGAACAAAGAGAATACCCACCACGTTTTTGAACAATAAAAATGCCCAAATAAAAGGTAGTAAACCCAAAATGGCTTTGTAAATACAAGTATACCAGTGCCTGAGCCTGCGAGTGACTAGAGAAGGCCAGCCAACCCTGGTATACAAAGTGCAGTGGTGCGTAAGGGTTTTGCAGTTTAAAATAAATCTCAAAGTGCCATGGTAAAGGGTGTCAATTGATCTCAAATACTGAGCGGAAGCATTCATTTATACAATATCCCCATAGTCTAGTAAAGGCATAAATGTAGCTGATCCAAGCCTCCGTCTGGCTTCAAAAGAATAACAGGCCTTATTCTTAAAATAAAATTCCAATTTCAGCTTCAATTTTTGTAAGTTGTTGAATATGCAATTTAAAAAGAGGCCGTCATCAATTAAAATTCCAAGATATTTATATGAGGTTACAACCTCAATCTTCTTGCCCTGACAGGTAGTAATAGGTGAAAGATTATATTTCTTGCTTTAGCAAACACCATTAGTTTAGTTTTGTCAGTATTGAGGATAAGCTTCAATTGACACAAGGTATGTTGAGCAGTATAAAAAGCAGTTTGCAAGTTCTGGAAAGCTTTTGTAAGAGATGAAGCACAATAGTAAATAACAGTATTATCAGCATAAAATGAAGTTGATCATTTTGGAAAATTTTGTCTAAATCATTTATATAAATAGTGAATAAGAGAGGACCAAGTACAGAGCCTTGGGGCACACCATTACATAGAGACAATTTAACAGACATCATCAAATTGAGTGCACTGAGTTCTATCAGACCGATAGTTAGCAAACCATGAACTGCATGCTCTTAAATACCTACACTCGACAATCTCTGCCTTAGTATAGCATGATCAACTGATTCAAAAGCCTTAGCGAGATCAATAAAAAGTGAGACACGGTGCTGTTTTTTGCCAAGGGCTTCAGTGATATCATTTAAAACCTTCATGGCTGCTGTAATTGTGCAATGCTTCTTCCTGAAGCCCGATTGGTATATTGATAGAATAGAGTTAGTAAATAAAAACTGTTTTAGCTGTTCACTCACAAAGGTTTCAAGTATTTTCACCAGGGGTGACAGCTTTGAGATAGGCCTATAATTATTTAAGAGTTGGATCTCCCCTTTTTAAAAGTGGTTGGATAAATGCTGATTTCCAGATTTTTGGAATTTCATTACATTCCAGGGTTAGATTGAACAGACACTGTATGTAAGTGGTTCAGCTATGAAATCAGCTGCCAGATTTAAAAAGCAGGGATCCAAAAGTTCAGGACCTGCAGGCTTTCTCTGATCTAAGGATTTCAGGGCTTCATGTACCACCTGCACTGAGAATGGCAAAAAGCTAAAAGTTTGACCAACTCTAACTGGTTCATCCACACAGGGTTGTACAGAGACAGAGGACACTGAATCAAACAGCCTACCAGATTATACAAAGTGCTCATTGAAACAATTCAGCATTTCAGTTTTGTCATATACATCAACAGAGTCCTTCAAAACACATGACGGTAATTCATTAACATTACTGTTACCAGACATAGACTTAATAGCCTTCCAAACATTCTAGGGTCATTCAGGTTACCAGTGGTAACAGACATAAAATATTCAGACTTGGCCTTCCTGAGAAGAAAAGAACACTTGTTTCGTAACTGCCTAAAAATAAGCCAATCAGTATCAGAACATGATTTCCTTGTTTTAGCCCAGGCTAGATTACGGTCGTGAATAATACAAGACAGCTCAGAAGAAAACCATGGATTATCCCACCCTTTAACCCTGAACATGCGGAATGGGGCATGTGTGTTTACTATTTGGAAAAAATCATCATGAAAGAATTTCCAAGCAGTTTCCAAATCAGGGATAAGCTCAATCTTGCTCCAGTCAAAATAAAATAAATCATGAAACACTTCAAATTTCTCTTACGAATAAAGCGTGGGGTTGTCTTAGGAATCTTAGTACTTCTAACAGCAACAACAGCACAATGGTCACTTAAATCATTACAAAAACACCAACCACAGATATTTATGTGGAACATTTGTCAATATCAAATCAATCAGGCTAGGTTTATCTGGGCATTTAAGATTTGGGCGAGTGGGTGAGTTAATCAACTGGGTAAGATTCATAGAATTACAAAACAGACTCTGGCTTTAACCAACACCAGTTGAGATCACCAATCAAGATCATTTCACTGTAAATAAGGTTAGAGATAAAGTGCACCAGAGATGAAAATGCATCACCGAGAGCAGAGGGGGTCAATAACAGCCAATCGCAGTTATAGAGAGACCCTTTGAAACCTCAATATTCAAAGCAAGAAATTCCAACTGTTTACAAATAGTTTCAGACTTTGACACACTTACAGGGAATTTCGTTTTTACATACATACAAATCAGAGGGGTTTGGAGGCATTGCATATCAGGGCCAGGGTTAGGTTCCGCGTTACCTGATATCAACAAAAGAAGAATAACTAGGCACCTCTGTTTAATAACCTTGCACGGCTTCTCTTTTTTTAAGAGCCCTACTGCAAGCAAATTCTACAAGTGAGTTTCCAGACAATACAAAACAGTCATTTAAAACCATTAGACTTTGGAAGTGACACAAATCCGTACGGTTCACATCATGCCACAAATTCATTGACACTTGGACGAGTGTAGCGAGTGAAAAGAACGAGTTCCTGCAGACAAAATGTCTAATGGACGGGAGAGCACATTGTCAGATGTACTCACCCAGCGACAATGTTCATTTTCTCCAAAGTTCAGTAAAGTCAGTGCACAAAGCAATACCACGAAAATGGTAATTTTCTCTGACAAATGTAAAAAATAGAGGCCAACGAAGGTAAGGGGTGAAAGGGACAGCGTGTATGTATCAGTCTGAATGTGAGTATTTGCGCATGTGAGTAGATTGGGAGTTGAGGTCAATTGAGAGAACGGGTTGGGGATTGTTGAGCTGCCACTGACAGCCAGGCGAAGAGCAAAAGGAGCAGCTTGGACAAGACACTCCACAGACGAAGGAGGAACTCAGGCCAGACAGAGAGAGACAGGGTTACTTTGGTAAACTTCAAGTAATGAAGTGCCGAGTTGAGGAGGACCCGTGATCTTTACACCAGCAAAAACAAAATAGTTTGCACTACACAACAAGGAAGTTACTCAACCATAAATAAATAGGTTATTACTAAGTTAAAATGTACTAGTCACAGACAAACGACTTGACATGCTGCCATCTTGGATTTGCCGCACTAAAGAGCTTTGTTGTACTTGAGTGAGGGAGGTTGTGCGTGCAACTAGCAAGGACACTCTCTCCTCCAGCTGTATGGCGTTTGTTTGAACAGTGATTCCTCAGCAAAGGAGTTGCATGAGGTGATTCAAGAGCAGTGATACCCTCTCAGGCCCCAGAGCCTGGGGAGGGAGTTATGGAAGTTTGAATAGCTGAAGGAGTGGGCGTTAGTTGTTTTATTATAATTTTTATTTTGTTTTAGTTTGAGTGGATTAATGCCACCACACCACAAATGTTAACCCCCGTACAGTTGGTGGTTATGATCACCAGTTTAAAGGCCAACAACCAACCGATCTGCCTTGTGAGACCAATACCTTTCAGTGCATATTAATGCATAATCCTGGATGACTCCAATAATGAAATAAAGGTAACAGGAGTCATGGCTCACAAATAATACAAGCATCATATAAACACAACACTGTGACCATGTATGTACACACAACTGCATTTCAAGGTTGTTTCAGCTTCTTCTCAACCATAGAGAGTTGGAGTTAGCAGCACACAGCTCTTGGCTGGCAGGTGAAGAGTGTGTGTGTGTCAAATCAAATACTATTTGTCACAAGAAGTAACAAAATAAAATAACAATAACGAGGCTATATACAGGGGGTAGCGGTACCAAGTCAATGTGTGGGGGTACAGGCTAGTCGAGGGGAGGGAGAGGCAATGTAAATAGTCCGGGTGGCCTTTTGATGAATTGTTCAGCAGTCTTATGGCTTGAGGGTAGAATCTGTGAAGGAGCCTTTTGGACCTAGACATGGCGCTCTGGTACCGTTTGTCGTGCAGTAGCAGAGAGGACAGTATATCATTTGGGTGACTGGAGTCTTTGACACATTTTTTGGCCTTCTTCTGACACCACCTTGTATATAGGTCCTGGAATGGCAGGAAGCTTGGCCCCAGGGATGTACTTGGCTGTACTCTCTACCCTCTGTAACGCCTTACTGTCGGATGCCGAGCAGTTGCCATACCAGGCGGTGATGCAACCATTCAGGATGCTCTCGATGGTGCAGCTGTAGAACCTTTTAAGGATCTGAGGACCCATGCCAAATGTTTTCAGTCTCCTGAGGGGGAAAAGGTGTCGTCGTGCTCTCTTTACGACTGTCTTGGTGTGTTTGGACCATGATAGATCGTCGGTGATGTGGACACAAAGGAACTTGAAACTCTCGATCTGCTCCACTACAGCCCAGTCGATGTGAATGGGGATGTGTTTGGCTCTCCTTTTTCTGTAGTCCACGATCAGCTCCTTTGTCTTGCTCATGTTGAGGGGGTAGTTGTTGTCCTGGCACCACACTGCCCGGTCTCTGAACTATTGGCTGTCTCATCGTTGTCGGTGATCAGGCCTACCACTGTAGTGTCATCAGCAGACTTAATGATTGTATTGGAGTCATGTTTGGCCACGCAGTTGTGGGTGAACAGGGAGTACAGGAGGGGACTAATCACGCAGGGGCCCCGTGTTGAGAATCAGCATGGTAGAAGTGTTGCCTATCCTTACCACCTCCAGTTGCAGAGGGAGGTGTTTAGTCCCAGAGTCCTTAGCTTAGTGAGGAGCTTTGAGGGCACTATGGTGTTGAACACTGAGCTGTAGTCAATGAACAGCATTCTCACGTAAGTGTTCTTTTTGTCAATGTGGGAAAGGGCAGTGTGGAGCACGATTGAGATTCCGTCATCTGTGGATCTGTTGGGGCGGTATTTGAACTGGAGTGGGTCTAGGGTTTCCGTGATGATGGTGTTGATGTGAGCCATGACTAGCCTTTCAAAACACTTTATGGCTACCGACTTGAGTGCTATAGGGCTGTAGACAATTAGGCAGGTTACCTTCGCTTTCTTAAGCACAGGGACTATGGTGGTCTGCTTGAAACATGTAGGTATTACAGACTCGGTCAGGGAGAGGTTGAAAATGTCAGTGAAGACACCTACCAGTTGGTCCGCGCATGATCAGAGTACACGTCCTGGTAATCCGTCTGTTAATGTTGACCTGTTTAAAGGTCTTGCTCACATCGGCTATGGAGCAGCAGGTTCTCTCATGCATGCTTCATTGTTGCTTTCCTCGAAGCAAGCATAAAAGGCATTAGCCCATCTGGTAGGCTCGCGTCACTGGATAGCTCGCGGCTGGGTTTCCCTTTTTAGTCTGTAATAGTTTGTCACAAGCCTTGTCACATCCGACGAGCGTCAGAGCCGGTGTAGTAGGATTCAATCTTAGTCCTTGCCTGTTTGATGGTTCGTCGGAGGTCATAGCGGTATTTCTTATAAGTGTCCGGATGGATTAGTGTACCGCTCCTTGAAAGCGGCAGCTCTAGCCTTTAGCTTGGTGCGGATGTTGCCTGTAATCCATGGCTTCTGGTTTGGATATGTAGGTACGGTCACTGTGGGGACGAAGTCGTTAATGCACTTATTGATGAAACTGGTGACTGAGGTGATTTACTCCTCAATGCCATTGGTTGAATTCCAGAACATATTCCAGTCTGTGCTAGCAAAACAGTCCTATAGTGTAGAATTCACATCATCTGACCACTTCCGTATTGAACAAGTCACTGGATTGAATTATGGTCAGATTTGCCAAATGGAGGGCGAGGAGAGCATTGTATGCTTCCCTCTGTGTGGAGTAAAGGTAGTCTGGAGATTTTACCCTTTGATTGTATATGTGAGATGCTGGTAGAAATGAGGTAAAACATATTTAACTTTTCCTGCATTAACCTCTTGATGCTATGGGGGTGCTATTTCATTTTTGGATGAAAAACGTTCCCGTTTTAAACAAGATATTTTGTCACAAAAAGATGCTCGACTATGCATATAATTGATAGCTTTCGAAAGAAAACACTCTGACGTGTCCAGAACTGCAAAGATATTTTCTGTGCGTGCCCTAGAACGTGAGCTTCAGGCAAAACCAAGATGAGACGGCATCCAGGAAATGAGCAGGATTTTTGAGGCTCTGTTTTCCATTGTCTCCTTATATGGCTGTGAATGCGAGAGGAGTAAGTCTGCCCTTTCTGTCCTTTCCCCAAGGTGTCTGCAGCATTGTGACGTATTTGTAGGCATATCATTGGAAGATTGACCATAAGAGACCACATTTACCAGGTGTCCGCCCGGTGTCCTGCGCCGAAATTGGTGCGCAAATGTCAGCTGCAAGTATTTTTCCATGGAATTTAGAGAAGAATGCAAGCTTCCACGAACGATATATCAATGAAGAGATATGTGAAAAAACACCTTAAATATTTTAGCTAGCTAGCCACCGGAGGACAACAACACAATGAGATGCAACAATTCAAGTTGTTTCAGTCAATGAGGTATTGTTCTCAATGTGATGTGATTGGAGTGAAGCCAAATCCAAACTGGCTTTCCTTGACACTTTTATTTGGTGCGCCAGGACCTTTCACAGTTGAGCTCACTCAGTTTAGTTCAATGCTGATTGGCTATTATTTTATACCTTTTTTAATCAAGGGCGGCCAAATGCTCTCTGGCTTCACTTGCATTTAATGCTACGGGCGGCAACAATATCATACTCTTTTAGACCAGACAGCATCAGATAGATGGCCTAAACACAGAGACAGAGAGGCGCTGTCTCGCTCACCCAGATGCTTTCTCTGGTGAGATACATTTAGCCTCTTTTGCGAATTGAAGGAAAATTATGAAACACAGAGAGACAAAAGATACATTCATGTGTTTATTTATTTTTTGAGGGCATCCATGAACACACGCCACTGGTGTGTGAGTCTGTAGGATGTCCTGGAGCTCCTTTTCTGTTAGTGGTGCAGCGGAGGTCCATTGGTCCAAGGCTGCTGCACTCAGTCAGTCCCTCCAGTGTCGAGCCATGCACTGATAGAGAGAGCTGTCAGACAGATCAAAGACAGGCTCCAGCATCCTGATCTGAGAAGGGGAGTCGAGAAAGGAGAGAGAAGGGAGAGTAATGAAAGGAGGAAGAGACAAGGGGAGGAGGATACAAAAAAAGGGTGAGAGAAAAAGGGAGAGATGGTAGAGAATCGTTAAGTGGGTTGTGAAAACAAGAGGTACGAGGGGAGAATTCGGGTGTGAAAAGGTAAATTAGTAAGAGAGATGGAGAGACAGTGGTAGAGGGAGAGAAGTAAAGGGAGGAACAAGACAAAGGAAGAGAAGTGCGTGCAGGCGGGTAATGAGGTGTGTACTGTGTCATCTGAACGCGGTGATGGTAAGACTGACTGTGTGTGTCCTCCAGGGCAGCAGAGTAGCGATGCTGTGAAGAAGGGATCCTTTATCTTGGCTGACATCTTAATTAATCAGTCAGACACTGATAGAGAACCCAGGTGCCTGTACCCCTCTCCACACCCCATCTCCTCAACCCCACCCTGGCCACACCACTTACAAGGGACTCCGCCCACACCCTACACACTCCCCATCTGTGGTACCTAATTAACCCCTTCCCACATCAACCCCCCCCCCAACAAACGAAGAGGACAGGTGCACAGACATCAACTATCATACTCTAAAATCCACCACTTACCCCACCTCTGTCCATCCCTTATGGACATACCTCCTCAACATCTCAAAGGGACAAAGAATGGTATATCGCCCTTTTCACACACAAAACCTAAAACAACAATCCATCTCTATGAAATTTTACAATGGCAGCTATTTCATGGACTAATAGTCCCCAAGGCGTCATGGTGTATAGTGGGCGAGGGTAGATGAACAGTTGCCATACATCAGGTGTATGGTGTATGTGTGTGTGTGTGTACAGTAGCCATACATTAGGACCTCATTAAGTACCTGGCACCTGGTGCCTACAGACTGGGGAGCAATTAGAGAGAACAGAGTAATGGGATGCCATCCTTCTCTGCCAGGCCTCAGCCAATCGACGGCCATCCTTCTCTGCCAGGCCTCAGCCAATCAACAACTTGCTTTAGCCTTTCACTGTAGTCAGGTGCGTAGTCTACCCTAGAACGGATCTAGAACAACCCAATGTTTCTGTATGATAAAAGACAGATAAAGTCCTATAGCAATAGGGAGAAAGAGATACCACTTTTCTTTCCTCTTCTTAGAGAAAACAACCATTGGTTTACAGGGACTAAGGGTGGTAGGAAAAAGGAAAACTTGAACAACAAAGAAGAGCTTATCGACCCCTTCCACCCCCCTTCCCCGGTAGGTTGTCAGTTGTCAGGATGGCAGTGGCGTGGCCCTGCCTATTGCCACACCGAAAGGAATGCATTTGCCGGTCATGTAGAGCTCTGTCAGAGAGGCGATCACCCGCACCGCCTGGCTGTCAACCAGCCAGCTCTAGCTCTCACCTTGTGTGTGACGGGTGGGTGTATGTAGTGTGTCGGTGTAGGCCGGGGGGGTTTTGTTCGCTGTCAGAGTGCAGCTCACTACCGTCTATGGGCTGTGTGCTCGCATCCCCCAGAGGTTCCTCCCTTCTTCCTCTTACACCTCCACTCTGACAGGTCCCTATGGATAGATTGATGGATGGATGGATGGAGGAATGGACGGACGGGGAAGTGGAGGAGAAAAGGGACCCAATTATCCCGGGCTGCGGTGTCGTTTAAATCAGGCGTTCTGACCCTTGAACCCTGGCTGTCGTGCGTCTCTGGCCCTGGCGGTGTGGTGAGGCTTGCGGTACACATTAGCCTGGGTAAAATGCACTGCAGCCCTGCTTCAAGCTGTCTCTCAAGGCCATTAAGAGGCCAGAAGTCTTCCAGAGAAGGGCTGGAGAGAGAGAGAGAGAGACAGACAGTTGGTCTAACCCCCCAGATCATTCCATTTACGGAGCCTTACTGTCGCCTCACTCGACTTAACAGACGTCAGGCCACTTTACTGATAAAGAACACGAAAATTAGTTTACAGGTAATTTACTGTCATTTCTACCCGTCGGAGGACAAGTGGACATGACTGGGACAAATGGCTTAAAAATAAACGCTTCAGAAGGAAGGGCAATTGAAATGATTAGATTTTTTTTACGAGATTTTCCCGAGCAGAGAAAGAGAGAGGGCTGCTACCTTGATAAAGAGGCGTATGTGCAATCTATTAAAGTGGCGGCAGGGACAGGAGTACGCTTTCATTTGTCATCCATTTATCAACACTCGTCTTCCGTCTAACATTCATTGGAGGTGAACATCCAAATGGTGATTTCAGTTTGTTATGTCAGATGCTGTAAAAGGGAATTTCTATGAATATTAAAAGCACTATTGTGTCAAATGCCCGACAATACATTGTTTTATGGCATTGTTGATCATTTGGGTGACAATGAAGAGTACTTACTGTATTTATCTTGTGCCAGAGGCCCACTACGCACCACAGATCATCATCTCATACTATACTCATAAGGAAATAAAGACAATAATAAACAATTGCATATCACAACAAAGTTACATAAAAAAAACTTTATTATTAAGATAAGGTAGGATTAACAACAACATGCGTTTACCACAACGGAACATAAAAAGATATTGCATTGGCTTTACTCTAGCAATCTTTTTTTTTGAACCCTTCTCCGGCAGAACCTCACTCCTCTCCTTCACACTTTCAGCTTCAAACACACTGTACACACAAAGGACCACACACGCCCATTAAAATACTGGCCGAGAAAACCCCCCAGAAGTCCAGTCCGTAGTATAGAGTCAATTGTATTTTCTACCTTCATTTCAGTTGAGTGGCATAGGTCTCTACACTCTGACGGTGGACAGCCCTGACACTGCTATGGGCTTTGCCACCCTCTGCACACTGCGGATACAGTAAAAAACACATCCTGGATGGATCTCCGTCTTTTAGAGATCTAGTGAGGTTAAAACACTGGGAGGTCCAGGGTGGAGGTTACACACAGGGTTAACAGAGAGAGGGAGTGCCCCTATGGCGGGTGGTTACTGTGGCTTCGGGCTCTGGGGGAGGCCTACTTGAAAATTGGAGGTGACGGTCCCAGGCTAGGCGTAGGCAGTGTTTTGTTTCGCTGAATTTGCTGTGTGTGTGTGTGTGCTAGGAGCAGGGGGCAGCACACAGCCCCGGGCTAGAGATTAATGACTCCACCAGGGAAACTGACACTTGACTTGACTTTCAGACAGATGGCCGGACGATCATCATCACACACGGGACTGTGTGTGTGTGTGTGTGTGTGTGATACAACATTAAGTGTTTGCTGTCAGGGGATGGTGAGGCTGGCGCCGGGCGGTGGAGGATGGCACTCATATTGATCAGAGAGAATAGCAGCTGTCCATGTAGCAATAACGACAGGACCACCTGCAGAGCCTACCAGATGGGAGGATGCCTGGGTGACATGCAAGTGGTTAAATCATAGCGCTAAGCTTGGCCGATATGTCCCTGTGACAAATGACAGCAGGTAGCTCTCTGTGAGGCCTATACCTCACCAACTAATCTACCTATCTCACCTCGATCCTTCTGCACGAGAGGAGACAACTATTCGCACTGCAGGTGATTTAGGACGTTGCCAAAATGGCACCCCATTTCCCTTATAGTGCACTACTTTTGACCTGGGCCCAACCTTTAAACATGCCATGCTGTTCCTCCACATTAACATTGTCTGTGGTACATCAGTGGTTAGGTTTACATTACAATGTGCATGTAAAGACCACGACAAGCTCTTCACCCTGGTATAATCCGGGGTAACTTTAGCATGTGGAAAGGCTGTCGGCATTGATAATGATCACTCTTTGTTACAGGGGTGGATTGCAAGTGGCACGGAGGACTCCGGATGAGAAAGATAGAAGAACAACATGTAAACATATTACACAGATCGGAAGCCACAGTCAGACAGTCAATGGAGTTGTCTGTCTGTCTGGGGTTAGGTATTTGACAGCACAGACCTCTACAGTATCTATTAGGACACCGGACAGATATCGTCCTGTCTCACCCGCAGTCATCCCAGAGCCGCTCTCTGCAACATCTCCAACAGCAACGTAAACTTTGCAGGACACGCTGTGGACCGACACGCATACAGAGGGAGATTTGAACTCGCACACCAAAAATAATTTAGATGTACGATGTAGGTAGTCACATGGCCATAGTCTTGCACCGTGAAAGCATCCCCTCTTTGCACACTAACAGACACACTCACAAACACTCACACACAGAGCAGTGGCACACACGATCATAGGGGTGTTCAGCTCACTGATTGGTTGACATTGTCGTGGCTGACCTAAAAGCCAGGGATCTGATTGGCCCTTTTTATTTAGTTGGCGTTTCCATTTGACAGAGATAAAAAAGGGTTGTGCAAAGCCCACGCCCCTACTGGCCCGCCCCGACCCTATAGGCCAACTGAGACATCAGCTGAGCATCAGGCCTATCAGGGTCAGGCAGTACTAACAGGGGTAACTAACAAAGTCTACCCTAACTAAAACACACACAAAAACAGACCTTTAAATATTCGTATATATACATCTGACAGCCAGACGACAATACATACTCTTGCACGCATATAGAAAGTAAAGTCTGCTAGCTTTACAGGATAAGAGGCGTAACACAGAGAACACAGCGAGTTGGTCCAGATACAAAGTCAAATCAACACCTTTAGTGGCTGATCAAAACAGAGTGCGCAGGGGCTAGAAATAAAGATAATGGTCCATTTGGATGTGGAAAACCACTGGTTGTCATAATACAGTTTATAGGTGGCTGGTGTGCCTATTCTAGTACTTTTGACTGGCCCGTAAACAGACTTGTGAGCTGACTTCCTTGCCTCGGTTACCGAGGAGTCTGGGTAATCGAGCTTCTGCCTGGTACACAAACCCAAATCTCTTTTACTAGATCGACGGTACCTCATCTTTAACCACTTGACTCTGATCTCATCACTGCGTCAGTCTGTGTGGTTGACCAAACACGATGCGATCAAATCAGACCAGGGACCAGATCGACCAGTTGTCCCCAGGGCAGTCTGTGACCGGATCACCGGAACCTCCCCACCTCACCTGTAGTCCATCCTATGTAAAGGCTGAGATATTAACATCCTACTTTTCCTTTGTCATTTAAAAAACATGTCCCTTGAGTCAGGGGGTGTAGATTTGGTGAGGCTATCGTGAGGCTATCGTGCAGCTACAAGGTGACACATGCTCACACCCACATAGAGCTCTACTCGGGTACACTTGGTGGGTCCAGCTATAGTCATGGAAGGGCCAGTGGAGCGGATGGGGAAGGAGTTTACCGTGGAGCGCTATGATATACAACACAAAAACACCACTTTAGTAGACATTGACAGCCGCTTAATTAATAGTGTGTTATACAGGGACGAGAGGGTTCTCTAGCCAGCCTGCAGTATTATACTGTTAGAGAGACAGAGTGCAGCGTTAGACCATGAGGGAGTAATAATAATAATACACAATGTAATTTGCCTTTTTGTAAACTGCTGAGTGTGTAAACGTGAGCAATGCAGATGGTTTCATTAACAGACTGTAATGTATTTTATACTGATTGCGAAGCACACGCTACTTTTATTGCTGAGATACACCCTTTACAGTCACGGACGACTGGAGACACACGCAGGCAGGCAGGATGGAGTGGTGGGGTGGGGTGCCATTTTTGTTTATAAGGCACGACCTGATCTATTGGCTAGCTAAGAACGCACGTCGGACTACTGGAACTACAAGGGGAAAGGTAACGAGGCAGTATACTAGAAAAAAACATTAGTGCGGGCGTTTGTTAATCCTACCCTGTGGATCAGTGAACTAACACGGTTTATTTCTAGCCCCCCCCCCCCCCCTCCCCCCGAGTGTTTCTTTGCGGGGAGAAACAAACACAGGCTGACTTCACAGGAACATTAATCCATGTCTGAATGGTAAAACACAGAATAAGAAGAACAAGAGAGGCACAGCGAGCCTGGATGCCTCTGGGACATACACAGTCAGGGCAGAGATCTATCCCCAATCTCACTCTCTCTATCTCTTTCTCGCTCTTGCTCTCCCTCATAATGATTTGTGTGTTGCAAAAAGTTTTGAATAAATGATTATTCTCATGCAGTTGTTTGTGGATTTAAGATTAAAATCTCGTGACAGCAGTCTGTATCGTCATGGGTGTTTCTTGAGTCTTGCTTTCTGCTACGTCTTCTTGCTGCTGGTTTTGTCCTGTGGGGTGGATGCTGCGGAGGCAGGGTTGGGTCTCCGTGGGGCAGCTGGGTCTGGCCTCTTGCGCTGCTCCGAGGCTGCAGTAGGGGTCTGGGTGGGTGTGTTGGTGGGCCCCTGCCTTGGTGCAGTAACAGCTGTAATGGCTGGAGTCTCCCTACTGCCTCGTAACCCCATCAATGGCCTCTCTGGGTGGGCCTGGGGCCCGGGGCACAGTCTTTAGGAGGGGAGGCCCTCCTCTGTGGAGGGGGAGGGGGGGCTGGCTCAGTTTTGTAAGAGGGCTGCCGGGAGGGAGACTGGGAGGACAAGCGGGGCGGTGGCTGAGGGGCGGGGTGTCTAAAGGGGGAGGGGGAGAGGGGTGTGGTGGTGGTAGTGGTAAGGGGTGAGTCGGGTATGGTCTTGGGGTGAGAGGGTTTCTGGTTCTGGTCTTTGGCCCTCTCAAAAGCCTCCTTGGCCCCAGGGATAGTGAGTTTGACGGGGCCCAGGAAGCTCTTAGCCACAGTGGCTAGCTGGGACACAACCTTATCCACCCCACTCTCTGACCCTGACACTTGGGCTGGGGGGCTGGGGATGGCGTAGGATGGGGTGGCGTAGGCTGGGGTGGCATAGGCTGCAGCGGCAGCGGCAGCAGCAGCCTGCCTCCGGTTGTCGGCCTCCTTTTTCTCCTTGGTGATGCCTGGGGAAGAGATGGGTGTGTGGGCTATGTATCTGCCATCTATGGATCCAGTGGGGCTGGATCTGGGGGCCTCCAGGCCAGAGTCTCTCTCCTCACTCCATAACCCAGGACTACTGCTCTTCCCTCTGGGCTCAGGTAGCTTGGGGCTCCTCCATTCCTGATGTGAAGATGGAGCAGCAGGCTTCAGGAAGGTGTCCTTACTGATGGAGATGAAAGCACTGCCGGGTGTGGCGAAGGTGCTGGACAGTGGGCTCTGGGTGAACTTGGAGCTGGTGTCTGGAGCCTTCCCCTCTCTCCTTCCACAGTCATCTGAGGAGGCTGAGCCGCTGTCTTTCCCTCCCAGCGAAGGAGAACTCTGAGTGGGCTTGTGTTCGGGGATTGTGGAGGGTATGGTGGCTCTGCTGGGCAGCAGGGTGGAGGAGGGGGACAGACACAGTGAGGGGAGGGTGCCCCCGGGTCCCGTGCGGGGGGCGGTGGCCATGACGGAGGTGGGGCGGAGCAGCGGGGGGGTGAAAGTACAGGTGTTCCTGCCCCTCCCGTCCTGGCTGTCCTCCGACCCCTCGTCTGTCTCGTCCTCTGAAGAGTCCACCTCGTGGATAGCATCCTGCTTCTGCAGTGACTCCCTCCTCTCAGCCCGGTCCTGTCTAATGGCTGACAGCTTGTCCTTCAGCTTGCTCTTCCCGGGGGCCAGCCCCAGGGACCCGGCTGCCGGTCCGACGTCCCCCTCCTGACGCCCCAGCTTCCTGCTGGAGGAGGAGTGTTTCTGCAGGCTGCCCTTCTCCACGGGGCCCCGCGACCCCCCACCCCTGTCCCCACCCCCAGCACCCCCTCTCTCTCCCCAGCGGACTCCTGCAGGCTCTGCAGACTGGGGTCTCTCTGAAGCATCTCCTTCTTAAACTCCTGGTGGGAGATGTCCAGGCTGTGTTTACGTCCTGTCACCGCTACAGGCAGCTTCTTGTCACCTCCGGCCCCCGACGCAGAGGGAGAGGAGGCGGAGGAGGAGGAGGAGAGG
Source organism: Oncorhynchus masou masou (assembly GCF_036934945.1). Taxonomy (NCBI): domain Eukaryota; kingdom Metazoa; phylum Chordata; class Actinopteri; order Salmoniformes; family Salmonidae; genus Oncorhynchus; species Oncorhynchus masou. The sequence goes on along the minus strand of NC_088226.1, from coordinate 32,996,153 downwards.
GAGGAGGCTAGCTTCTCGGTGGATTGTACTCGTTTGAGGAGTGGGGAGCGGGGGGGTTCAGTGCTCTTGGGCCTGGAGATATGCCTGACCAGAGGAGGGGAGGAGTGGAGTTTCACGGGGAAAGACTGGCCCATAGAGGAGGAGCCCACAGCATGGCTGGGCAGGGGAGAAGGAGAGCGTTGGGGGGAGGTGCTCTGCAGGGTGGGGGAGGGGGTGCGGGCCAGGGGGGATAGGGGGATGTTGCCGGCTGACTTGCGTCGAGGGGAACGGTACTGGCGCTGGAGCTTGGGGGCGAGGCCATGGAGGGAGCTAGGCCGGATGTGACCGGAGCTGGCTGGGGAGTTTGGAACACTGGAACTGGGAGAGCTGCTCTGAGACGAGTTTCCCCCTACTGAGAAAACACAACACACACAGTCAGACCTTTACGCATGTATAATCATCACCTTTTATGACCTTTTCAAGATCTTGTGCAAAGTTTGTGTTTGTGGCCCCGTGTGTGTGTGTGTGTATCTTACCAGAGTGTGCAGAGTCAGGCGTGGAGCGGTAGCCAGGTGTAGGTGACCTGGGGGACAGGTTGTGTGTGGGGGACCCTGGTCCACTCTCTCCAGAAGACAGGGAGCGGTTGAGAGAGGATAGACTACGGCTGGTGTGGAGTAGAGACGCCTGCTTGGTGATCTTCCTGAACAGAGAGTTCCTCTTCTTGCCGCTGCTAATGGAAACACACACGCACACAGCTGAAGAGTTAAAAAGACACATACAAACAATCCATTGAACAGAATTTATGTTCCGTCTACCTTGACTTCTGAGAGGAACGGTGCATGGTAAGTGTGTGAGATCACTCAGCTAAGAGACCAACCTTTCCTGGCCTCCATCTTTGGTCTTGGTCTTTTTGTTGCGACGCGCCATCTTGGATTTGGAGCTGGTCTTGCGGGCGGGGCCTACCTTGATGGAGGTGTTCTCAAAGGGCGTGGCTGAGACGGACACCTTACCACCGCTCTGAGGGTAAGACACAACACGTATAAGACAGGAGCTAGTGTGTGTGTGTGTGTGTGTGTGTGTGCGCGTGCGTGCGTGTACCTTGAGGACGAGCTCCACCACCTCAGTGTGGACCAGGCCGTGGACAGCCTCCCCGTTCACATGAGTGATGAGGTCTCCTTCTCTCAGCCCTGCATCATGGGCAGGACCACCCTCCTCCACATGCTGAGAGACAGAGAGGGAGAGAGAGAGAGAGATGGAGGGAGAGAGAAATGGAGAGAGAGAGAGAGGGAGATAGATTGAAAATATACAACATATCACTGGCAACTCACTGGTAACTCTGTCTTTGAATCGGATGAAGAACCGGATAACCAGTAGTGTAAAATCTCTTATAGTTTAAGGCAATAAGCGTAAAGCAGCCAGTGATGTTTGGGCCTACTACTCACCCAGACTATGTGATGTACAGTGTATATATCCGTGTCTCCCATGTACACCCTGATAGCCCGGAGGGTGAAGCCGTACTTCTTGCCCGCCCGGTGGATGATGATGGGGGGTTTGATGTTGACTACGGCCGGCGAAAGGTCTCTACTGGGGGAGGAGTCTCTGGATGAGGGATTGGAGGAGAGGGAGTGGGGTGACATGGGGCTGGCCAATGGGGAGGCTCCATGGTGGTCTAATGAGGGGGGAGAGGTGATTTGATAGGGAGAGCAGACCAGTAGTAAATAGAGTATATACATACACACCTGTATTATATTACCAACAGTTTTACCTCAAGTTTTGAATGCTAAGGCCAAGAACCAATAACCTCAAAACAGAAAGAAATGCAAACAGAAACACTCACACAGAAAAAAGTACTCAGACGCGCCCACACCACACACACACTAATTATCCCTCCACACACACACCCCCATGTGTACCTGGAGGGATCATGAGTGAGAGCGTAGTTGCGGAGGCAGACTTGATGACCTTGTTGAGGGGTCTGGACTGGGTGTGTTTGTCCGTGTCTCCAGACAACAGTCTGTGGCGGGCCCTCCGAACTGCCAGGTCACTGATGGCCTTAGGGGTGGAGGTAGAGCTGTCTGCTCCCGACACTGTACCACGCTCCCACACATCTCCTGAACTACCCGCTATGGAGAGAGAGAGGTGGGGAGGAAGGGTGAAGAAGAATAGAGAGGTAAATATAGAGAAAATAGAGTACCAGGTATACAGCAACAAAAAAATAGAAGTGCACCTGTAAATCAGTGTTCAATAGGTAAATCTATTGCAGAGTATATTTATTTGGACAGTGAAGCAAAAATGTGGCTCCATACCTCAGCATTTTGGATTTGAGATCAAATGTTTCCTGAGGTAACAGGTCAGAATGCCACTTTTTATTTGTGGCCCTGTGTGGCTCAGTTGGTAGCGCATGGCACTTGCAATGCCAGGAATGTGGGTTTGATTCCTGGAACCACACACATGTCAAATGTATGCAGGCATGCCTGTAAGTTTGTAAGTCGCTCTGGATAAGAGCGTCTGCTAAATGACTTAAATGTAAAAATGTAAATGTAAGTTGCTTTGGATAAAATAATCTGCTAAATGAAATATATTGTAACGAGTGGTCCATTATGCCTTGCAACTCATTGGGATGGCAGTTTGTTTTCGGTTACACTGAGTGTACAAAACATTAGAAACACCTTCCTAATATTGAGTTGCACCCCCTTTTGCCTTCAGAACAGCCTCTATTCATCGGGGAATGGACTGTACAAGGTGTCGAAAGCGTTCCACAGGGATGCTGTCCCATGTTGACTCCAATGCTTCCCACGGTTGTGTCAAGTTGGCTGGATGTCCTTTGGGTGTTGGACCATTCGTGATACACATGGGAAACTGTTGAATGGGGAAAATCCAGCAGCATTGCATTTCTTTATACACTCAAAACAATACACCTGGCATCTACTACCATACCCCGTTCAAAGGCACGTACATATTTTGTCTTTCCCATTCACCCGCTGGATGGCACACAGACACAATCCATATCTCAATTGTTTCGATGCTTAAAAATACTGATTTAACCTGTCTCATCCCCTTCATCTACACTGATTGACGTGGATTTAACAAGTGACATCAATAAGGGATCATATCTTTCACCTGGATTCACCTGGTCAGTCTAAGTCATGGAAAGTGTTCCTAATGTTTTGTACACTCAGTGTATTTTGCCAAATAGAAACTGAATAATGACTGGTGTAATTTATTTCTAAAGCCTCATTTGAACAGGAAACGTTTTACTGGGGGAGGTCAGTTATCTGTAATTTTAGTCACGTGAGAATCTGTCATGTCAGTAATTTTCTCATGGCGGGAGAGTAATAATTCCAGCCAGAATAACCTACTGTTTTTTGGCAAACTCCAAGGTCCTCTGATAATACTTATCCAGTGAGAACTGACATTGCTGTGTTTTGAGGGTTATTACAGGTGCTGGTCACAGTTTGGGTAATAACATTTTTACCAGCATGTTAAATGTGCAACCAGAGGGGAAAAAAATTCTAGACCACCTTTACTCCACACACAGTACACACAGTACAAAGCTCTCCCTTGCCCTCCATTTGGCAAATCTGACCATAATACTATTTTCCTGATTCCTGCTTACTAGCAAAAACGAAATCAGGGAGCACCAGTGACTCAGTCAATAAGGAAATGGTCAGATTACGCAGATGCTAAACTTACCGGACTGTTTTGCTAGCACAGACTGGAATACAGTGCCTTGCGAAAGTATTCGGCCCCCTTGAACTTTGCGACATTTTGCCACATTTCAGGCTTCAAACATAAAGATATAAAAATGTATTTTTTTTGTGAAGAATCAACAACAAGTGGGACACAATCATGAAGTGGAACGACATTTATTGGATATTTCAAACTTTTTTAACAAATCAAAAACTGAAAAATTGGGCGTGCAAAATTATTCAGCCCCCTTAAGTTAATACTTTGTAGCGCCACCTTTTGCTGCGATTACAGCTGTAAGTCGCTTGGGGTATGTCTCTATCAGTTTTGCACATCGAGAGACTGAAATGTTTTCCCATTCCTCCTTGCAAAACAGCTCGAGCTCAGTGAGGTTGGATGGAGAGCATTTGTGAACAGCAGTTTTCAGTTCTTTCCACAGATTCTCGATTGGATTCAGGTCTGGACTTGGCCATTCTAACACCTGGATATGTTTATTTTTGAACCATTCCATTGTAGATTTTGCTTTATGTTTTGGATCATTGTCTTGTTGGAAGACAAATCTCCGTCCCAGTCTCAGGTCTTTTGCAGACTCCATCAGGTTTTCTTCCAGAATGGTCCTGTATTTGGCTCCATCCATCTTCCCATCAATTTTAACCATCTTCCCTGTCCCTGCTTAAGAAAAGCAGGCCCAAACCATGATGCTGCCACCACCATGTTTGACAGTGGGGTTGGTGTGGTCAGGGTGATGAGCTGTGTTGCTTTTACGCCAAACATAACGTTTTGCATTGTTGCCAAAAAGTTCAATTTTGGTTTCATCTGACCAGAGCACCTTCTTCCACATGTTTGGTGTGTCTCCCAGGTGGCTTGTGGCAAACTTTAAACAACACTTTTTATGGATATCTTTAAGAAATGGCTTTCTTCTTGCCACTCTTCCATAAAGGCCAGATTTGTGCAATATACGACTGATTGTTGTCCTATGGACAGAGTCTCCCACCTCAGCTGTAGATCTCTGCAGTTCATCCAGAGTGATCATGGGCCTCTTGGCTGCATCTCTGATCAGTCTTCTCCTTGTATGAGCTGAAAGTTTAGAGGGACGGCCAGGTCTTGGTAGATTTGCAGTGGTCTGATACTCCTTCCATTTCAATATTATCGCTTGCACAGTGCTCCTTGGGATGTTTAAAGCTTGGGAAATCTTTTTGTATCCAAATCCGGCTTTAAACTTCTTCACAACAGTATCTCGGACCTGCCTGGTGTGTTTCTTGTTCTTCATGATGCTCTCTGCGCTTTTAACGGACCTCTGAGACTATCACAGTGCAGGTGCATTTATACGGAGACTTGATTACACACAGGTGGATTGTATTTATCAGTCATTTAGGTCAACATTGGATCATTCAGAGATCCTCACTGAACTTCTGGAGAGAGTTTGCTGCACCGAAAGTAAAGGGGCTGAATAATTTTGCACGCCCAATTTTTCAGTTTTTGATTTGTTAAAAAAGTTTGAAATATCCAATAAATGTCGTTCTACTTCATGATTGTGTCCCACTTGTTGTTGATTCTTCACAAAAAAATACAGTTTTATATCTTTTTGTTTGAAGCCTGACATGTGGCAAAAGGTCGCAAAGTTCAAGGGGGCCGAATACTTTCGCAAGGCACTGTATATTCTGGGATTCTTCTGATCGCATTCAGGAGTACACCACATCAGTCACTGGCTTCATGAATAAGTGCATCTATGACCTTTTATTTTATTTTTTATTTCACCTTTATTTAACCAGGTAGGCTAGTTGAGAACAAGTTCTCATTTGCAACTGCGACCTGGCCAAGATAAAGCATAGCAGTGTGAACAGACAACACAGAGTTACACATGGAGTAAACAATTAACAAGTCAATAACACAGTAGAAAAAAAGGGGAGTCTATATACATTGTGTGCAAAAGGCATGAGGAGGTAGGCGAATAATTACAATTTTGCAGATTAACACTGGAGTGATAAATGATCAGATGGTCATGTACAGGTAGAGATATTGGTGTGCAAAAGAGCAGAAAAGTAAATGAATAAAAACAGTATGGAGATGAGGTAGGTGAAAATGGGTGGGCTATTTACCAATAGACTATGTACAGCTGCAGCGATCGGTTAGCTGCTCAGATAGCAGATGTTTGAAGTTGGTGAGAGAGATAAAAGTCTCCAACTTCAGGGATTTTTGCAATTCGTTCCAGTCACAGGCAGCAGAGTACTGGAACGAAAGGCGGCCAAATGAGGTGTTGGCTTTAGGGATGATCAGTGAGATACACCTGCTGGAGCGCGTGCTACGGATGGGTGTTGCCATCGTGACCAGTGAACTGAGATAAGGCGGAGCTTTACCTAGCATGGACTTGTAGATGACCTGGAGACAGTGGGTCTGGCGACGAATATGTAGCGAGGTCCAGCCGACTAGAGCATACAAGTCGCAGTGGTGGGTGGTATAAGGTGCTTTAGTGACAAAACGGATGGCACTGTGATAAACTGCATCCAGTTTGCTGAGTAGAGTGTTGGAAGCAATTTTGTAGATGACATCGCCGAAGTCGAGGATCGGTAGGATAGTCAGTTTTACTAGGGTAAGTTTGGCGGCGTAAGTGAAGGAGGCTTTGTTGCGGAATAGAAAGCCAACTCTTGATTTGATTTTCGATTGGAGATGTTTCATATGAGTCTGGAAGGAGAGTTTACAGTCTAGCCAGATACCTAGGTACTTATAGATGTCCACATATTCAAGGTCGGAACCATCCAGGGTGGTGATGCTAGTCGGGCATGCGGGTGCATGCAGCGATCGGTTGAAAAGCATGCATTTGGTTTTACTAGCGTTTAAGAGCTGTTGGAGGCCACGGAAGGAGTGTTGTATGGCATTGAAGCTCGTTTGGAGGTTAGATAGCACAGTGTCCAAGGACGGGCCGGAAGTATATAGAATGGTGTAGTCTGCGTAGAGGTGGATCAGGGAATCGTCCGCAGCAAGAGCAACATCATTGATATATACAGAGAAAAGAGTCGGCCCGAGAATTGAACCCTGTGGCACCCCCATAGAGACTGCCAGAGGACCGGACAGCATGCCCTCCGATTTGACACACTGAACTCTGTCTGCAAAGTAATTGGTGAACCAGGCAAGGCAGTCATCCGAAAAACCGAGGCTACTGAGTCTGCCGATAAGAATATGGTGATTTGACAGAGTCGAAAGCCTTGGCAAGGTCGATGAAGACGGCTGCACAGTACTGTCTTTTATCGATGGCGGTTATGATATCGTTTAGTACCTTGAGTGTGGCTGAGGTGCACCCGTGACCGGCTCGGAAACCAGATTGCACAGCGGAGAAGGTACGGTGGGATTCGAGATGGTCAGTGACCTGTTTGTTGACTTGGCTTTCGAAGACCTTAGATAGGCAGGGCAGGATGGATATAGGTCTGTAACAGTTTGGGTCCAGGGTGTCTCCCCCTTTGAAGAAGGGGATGACTGCGGCAGCTTTCCAATCCCTGGGGATCTCAGACGATATGAAAGAGAGGTTGAACAGGCTGGTAATAGGAGTTGCGACAATGGCGGCGGATCGTTTCAGAAATAGAGGGTCCAGATTGTCAAGCCCAGCTGATTTGTACGGGTCCAGGTTTTGCAGCTCTTTCAGAACATCTGCTATCTGGATTTGGGTAAAGGAGAACCTGGAGAGGCTTGGACGAGGAGCTGCGGGGGGGGGGGGCGGAGCTGTTGGCCGAGGTTGGAGTAGCCAGGCGGAAGGCATGGCCAGCCGTTGGGAAATGCTTGTTGAAGTTTTCGATAATCATGGATTTATCGGTGGTGACCGTGTTACCAAGCCTCAGTGCAGTGGGCAGCTGGGAGGAGGTGCTCTTGTTCTCCATGGACTTCACAGTGTCCCAGAACGTTTTGGAGTTGGAGCTACAGGATGCAAACTTCTGCCTGAAGAAGCTGGCCTTAGCTTTCCTGACTGACTGCGTGTATTGGTTCCTGACTTCCCTGAACAGTTGCATATCGCGGGGACTATTCGATGCTATTGCAGTCCGCCACAGGATGTTTTTGTGCTGGTCGAGGGCAGTCAGGTCTGGAGTGAACCAAGGGCTGTATCTGTTCTTAGTTCTGCATTTTTTGAACGGAGCATGCTTATCTAAAATGGTGAGGAAGTTACTTTTAAAGAATGACCAGGCATCCTCAACTGACGGGATGAGGACAATGTCCTTCCAGGATACCCGGGCCAGGTCAATTAGAAAGGCCTGCTCACAGAAGTGTTTTAGGGAGCGTTTGACAGTGATGAGGGGTGGTCGTTTGACTGCGGCTCCGTAGCGGATACAGGCAATGAGGCAGTGATCGATGAGATCCTGGTTGAAGACAGCGGAGGTGTATTTGGAGGGCCAGTTGGTCAGGATGACGTCTATGAGGGTGCCCTTGTTTACAGAGTTAGGGTTGTACCTGGTGGGTTCCTTGATGATTTGTGTGAGATTGAGGGCATCTAGCTTAGATTGTAGGACTGCCGGGGTGTTAAATCCCAGTTTAGGTCACCTAACAGAACAAACTCTGAAGCTAGATGGGGGGAGATCGATTCACAAATGGTGTCCAGGGCACAGCTGGGAGCTGAGGGGGTCGGTAGCAGGCGGCAACAGTGAGAGACTTATTTCTGGAGAGAGTAATTTTCAAAATTAGTAGTTCGAACTGTTTGGGTATGGACCTGGAAAGTATGACATTACTTTGCAGGCTATCTCTGCAGTAGACTGCAACTCCTCCCCCTTTGGCAGTTCTATCTTGACGGAAGATGTTATAGTTGGGTATGGAAATCTTTTAATTTTTGATGGCCTTCCTGAGCCAGGATTCAGACACGGCAAGGACATCAGGGTTAGCAGAGTGTGCTAAAGCAGTGAGTAAAACAAACTTAGGGAGGAGGCTTCTGATGTTGACATGCATGAAAACAAGGCTTTTTCGATCACAGAAGTCAACAAATGAGGGTGCCTGGGGACATGCAGGGCCTGGGTTTACCTCCACATCACCCGCGGAACAGAGAAGGAGTAGTATGAGGGTGCGGCTAAAGGCTATCAAAACTGGTCGCCTAGAGCATTGGGGACAGAGAATAAGAGGAGCAGGTTTCTGGGCATGGTAGAATATATTCAGGGCATAATGCGCAGACAGGGGTATGGTGGGGTGCGGGTACAGCGGAGGTAAGCCCAGGCACTGGGTGATGATGAGAGAGGTTGTATCTCTGGACATGCTGGTTGTAATGGGTGAGGTCACCGCATGTGTGGGAGGTGGGACAAAGGAGGTATCAGGGGTATGAAGAGTGGAACTAGGGGCTCCATTGTGAACTAAAACAATGATAACTAACCTGAACAACAGTATACAAGGCATATTGACATTTGAGAGAGACATACAGCGAGGCATACAGTAATCACAGGTGTTGAATTGGGAAAGCTAGCTAAAACAGTAGGTGAGACAACAACAGCTAATCAGCTAGCACAACAACAACAGGTAAAATGGCGTTGACTAGGCAACGGGGCCGACAGATAAAACATAAACAAGCAGAATGGAGTACCGTGATTAATGGACAGTCCAGCGTGCATCAGCTATGTAGCCAAGTGATCAGTGTCCAGGGGGCAGCGGTGGATGGGGCAGGGAAGCTGGACTGGTGAGTGTTATCCAGGTTACAAAAAAACTAACAATGACTAAATAGCTTGTAGCTAGTTAGCTGGTTAGCTTCTGGAGGTTCTTGAGTGTGTTCTAAAAATAAAAAATAATAGCGATTCCGTATCACATTGGGTGAGGCATGTTACCGAAAGGTATAAACAAATTAAAAATCGAAAAGAGATAGAAAGTAAATATGGGTCCAGTGAGTGTTTGGGACGCGGCGATTCAGACGGTTAGCAGGCCTGTGCTAACAAGCTAACAGTTAGTAGGACGGGGCTAAACAAGGTAGCAGTTAGCGGACCGGGGCTAGACAAGCTAGCAGTTAGCAGGCCGAATTAGCAAGCAAGGAGATAGCAAGGGCTAGAAAGTTAGCCTTTGGGGGACGTCGCGATGGGGTGAGTCTGTTTATTCCTCTTCATGCGGTGACATCAATAGACCGGTCGTGGGTCCGGGTATTGTAGCCCAGGAGTATGCTACGGTGGTAGCACAGGGGCTCTGGCCGGGCTAGCTTCAAGCTAAGTGGGTGGAAACGCTAGCCAGGAGTAATCATCCGGGGTTGCGGTTTAGCTAGATAGCTAGTTGTGAAGATCCAGCTGAAAAATGTTCCGTTTGCGGTGGGAATCCGGGGATAAAAAATAAATAGGTCCGATATGCTCTGGTTAGAGTCGCGTTGTTCGAACTGGCGAGAGCTTTCCGAGCTAAAGGTTAGTTGATGACCAGTTAGCTGAAGACCGCTAGCATAGCTAGAGAGCTTCTGGTCAGCGGGGTGGTGGCACCGGGATCCTCATCTCTCCCAAGTGGTCATTCTCTCTTTCTCCCCTTACCCATCTGTCTATCGCCTCCTTTGAATTCCATGCTGTCACAGTTACCAGCCCTTTCAAGCTTAACATCCTTATCATTTATCGCCCTCCAGGTTCCCTCGGAGAGTTCATCAATGAGCTTGATGCCTTGATAAGCTCCTTTCCTGAGGACGGCTCACCTCTCACAGTCCTGGGCGACTTTAACCTCCCCACGTCTACCTTTGACTCATTCATCTCTGCCTCCTTCTTTCCACTCCTCTCCTCTTTTGACCTCACCCTCTCACCTTCCCCCCTACTCACAAGGCAGGCAATACGCTCGACCTCATCTTTACTAGATGCTGTTCTTCCACTAACCTCATTGCAACTCCCCTCCAAGTCTCCAACCACTACCTTGTATCCTTTTCCCTCTCGCTCTCATCCAACACTTCCCACACTGCCCCTACTCGGATGGTATCGCGCCGTCCCAACCTTCGCTCTCTCTCTCCCCCTACTCTCTCTCCTCTTCCATCCTATCATCTCTTCCCTCTGCTCAAACCTTCTCCAACCTATCTCCTGATTCTGCCTCCTCAACCCTCCTCTCTTCCCTTTCTGCATCCTTTGACTCTCTATGTCCCCTATCCTCCAGGCCGGCTCGGTCCTCCCCTCCCGCTCCGTGGCTCGACAACTCATTGCGAGCTCACAGAACAGGGCTCCGGGCATCCGAGCGGAAATTCCTGCGGACCTGGCATCCTTTCACTCCCTCCTCTCTACATTCTCCTCCTCTGCCTCTGCTGCTAAAGCCACTTTCTACCACTCTAAATTCCAAGCATCTGCCTCTAACCCTAGGAAGCTCTTTGCCACCTTCTCCTCCCTCCTGAATCCTCCTCCCCCCCCCCCTCCTCCCTCTCTGCAGATGACTTCCAACCATTTTGAAAAGAAGGTCGACGACATCCGATCCTCGTTTGCTAAGTCAAACGACACCGCTGGTTCTGCTCGCACTGCCCTACCCTGTGCTCTGACCTCTTTCTCCCCTCTCTCTCCAGATGAAATCTCGCTTCTTGTGACGGCCGGCCGCCCAACAACCTGCCCGCTTGACCCTATCCCCTCCTCTCTTCTCCAGACCATTTCCGGAGACCTTCTCCCTTACCTCACCTCGCTCATCAACTCATCCCTGACCGCTGGACGTCCCTTCCGTCTTCAAGAGAGCGAGAGTTGCACCCCTTCTGAAAAAACCTACACTCGATCCCTCCGATGTCAACAACTACAGACCAGTATCCCTTCTTTCTTTTCTCTCCAAAACTCTTGAACGTGCCGTCCTTGGCCAGCTCTCCCGCTATCTCTCTCAGAATGACCTTCTTGATCCAAATCAGTCAGGTTTCAAGACTAGTCATTCAACTGAGACTGCTTCTCTGTATCACGGAGGCGCTCCGCACTGCTAAAGCTAACTCTCTCTCCTCTGCTCTCATCCTTCTAGACCTATCGGCTGCCATCGATACTGTGAACCATCAGATCCTCCTCTCCACCCTCTCCGAGTTGGGCATCTCCGGCGCGGCCCACGCTTGGATTGCGTCCTACCTGACAGGTCGACCAGGTGGCGTGGCGAGAATCTGTCTCCTCGCCACGCGCTCTCACCACTGGTGTCCCCCAGGGCTCTGTTCTAGGCCCTCTCCTATTCTCGCTATACACCAAGTCACTTGGCTCTGTCATAACCTCACATGGTCTCTCCTATCATTGCTATGCAGACAACACACAATTAATCTTCTCCTTTCCCCCTTCTGATGACCAGGTGGCGAATCGCATCTCTGCATGTCTGGCAGACATATCAGTGTGGATGACGGATCACCACCTCAAGCTGAACCTCGGCAAGACGGAGCTGCTCTTCCTCCCGGGAAGGACTGCCCGTTCCATGATCTCGCCATCACGGTTGACAACTCCATTGTGTCCTCCTCCCAGAGCGCTAAGAACCTTGGCGTGATCCTGGACAACACCCTGTCGTTCTCAACTAACATCAAGGCGGTGGCCCGTTCCTGTAGGTTCATGCTCTACAACATCCGCAGAGTACGACCCTGCCTCACACAGGAAGCGGCGCAGGTCCTAATCCAGGCACTTGTCATCTCCCGTCTGGATTACTGCAATCGCTGTTGGCTGGGCTCCCTGCCTGTGCCATTAAACCCCTACAACTCATCCAGAACGCCGCAGCCCGTCTGGTGTTCAACCTTCCCAAGTTCTCTCACGTCACCCCGCTCCTCCGCTCTCTCCACTGGCTTCCAGTTGAAGTCGCATCCGCTACAAGACCATGGTGCTTGCCTACGGAGCTGTGAGGGGAACGGCACCGCAGTACCTCAGGCTCTGATCAGGCCCTACACCCAAACAAGGGCACTGTGTTCATCCACCTCTGGCCTGCTCGCCTCCCTACCACTGAGGAAGTACAATCAGCCCAGTCAAAACTGTTCGCTGCTCTGGCCCCCAATGGTGGAACAAACTCCCTCACGACGCCAGAACAGCGGAGTCAATCACCACCTTCCAGAGACACCTGAAACCCCACCTCTTTAAGGAATACCTAGGATAGGATAAAGCAATCCTTCTCACCCCCCTTAAATGATTTAGATGCACTATTGTAAAGTGGCTGTTCCACTGGATGTCATAAGGTGAATTCACCAATTTGTAAGTCGCTCTGGATAAGAGCGTCTGCCAAATGACTTAAATGTAAAAATGTAAATAGCTGGTAGTTAGCTGGCTAGCTTCAGTTGAGGGGTTCCGGTTCGGAAGTAAATATAAATACTTTAGGAAAAATAGCTACATTGGGTGAGGTGGGTTGCAGGAGAGTATTTGGAAGCTGAGGTTTAGCAAAATGTTTTAAAAGATATGCGAAGAAAAATATGTAAAAAAAACAAAAAAACGATATATACAAGGGACACGACACGACAGGACGTCTTACTGCTACGCCATCTTAGAATAAGCTGATCCCCACAGTGACCGTACATACATACCTCAACCAGAAGCCATGGATTAGAGGCAACGTCCGCACTGAGCTAGGGTAGAGCTGACGCTTTCAAGGTGCGGGACTCTAATCTGGACGCTTATAAGAAATCCCCCTATGCTCTCAGACAAACTATCAAACAGGCAAAGTGTCAATACAGGGCTAAGATTGAATCCTACTACACCGGCTCCGACGCTCGTCGGATCTGGTAGGACTTGCAAACTATTACAGACGACAGGAAAGGGAAGAAGAGCCGCAAGCCTACCAGATGAGCTAAATAACTTCTATGCTCGCTTCGAGGCAAGCAACACTGAAGCACACATGAGAGCATCAGCTGTTCCCGACTACTGTGTGATCACACTCTCTATAGCCGATGTGAGTAAGACCTTTAAACAGGTCAACATTCACAAGGCCGCGTGGCCAGACAAATTACCAGGACGTGTACTCCGAGCATGCGCTGACTAACTGGCAAGCGTCTTCACTGACATTTTCAACCTGTCCCTGACCGAGTCTGTAATACCTACATGTTTCAAGCAGACCACCATAGTCCCTGTGCCCAATAACACTAAGATAATCTGCCTAAATGACTACCGACCGGTAGCACTCACATCTGCAGCCATGAAGTGCTTTGAAAGGCAGGTCATGGCTCACATCAACACCATTATCCCAGAGACCCTAGACCCACTACAATTTGCATACCGCCCAGATCCACAGATGATGCAATCTCTATTGCACTCCACACTGCCCTTTCCCACCTGTACAAAAGGAACACCTACGTGAGTATGCTATATATAGATTACAGCACAGCGTTCAACACCATAGTGCCCTCAAAACTCATAAATAAGCTATGGACCCTGGGACTAAACACCTCCCTCTGCAACTGGATCCTGGACTACCTGGCGGGCCGCCCCCAGGTGGTAAGGATAGGTAACAACACATCTGCCACGCTGATCCTGTACTCCCTGTTCACCCATGACTGCATGGCCAGGCACGACTCCAACACCATCATTTAGTTTGTCGATGACACAACATCCTGATCACCGACAACGATGAGACAGCCTATAGGGAGGTGGTCATAGACCTGGTCGTGTGGTGCCAGGATAACAACCTGATCAATGTGATCAATACAAAAGGAGATAACTGTGGACTACAAGAAAATGAGGACAGAGCACGCCCCCATTCTTATCGACAGGGCTGTAGTGGAGCAGGTTGAGAGCTTCAAGTTCCTTGGTGTTCACATCACCAACAAACTATCATGGTCCAAACACACCAAGACAGTCGTGAAGAGAGCACGACAAAGCCTAATCCCCCGCAGGTGACTGAAAAGATTTGGCATGGGTCCTCAGATCCTCAAAAAGCTATACAGCTGCACCATCGAGAGTATCCTGACGGGTTGCATCACTGCCTGGTATGGCAACTGCTCGGCCTCTGACCACAAGGCACTATAGAGGGTAGTGCGTATGGCCCAGTAAATCACTGGTACCAAGCTTCCTGCCTTCCAGGACCTCTATACCAGGCTTCTACCCCCAAGCCATAAGACTCCTGAACAGCTAAACGAATGGCTACCCAGACTATTTGCAATGTCCCCCCCACCCCCTCTTTTACACTGCAGCTACTCTCTGGTTATTATCTCTGCATAGTCACTTTAACTCTACTTACATGTACATATTACTTCAATTACCTCAACTAACTAGTGCCCCCGCACATTGACTATGTACCGGTACCCCCTGTATATAGCCTCGCTACTGTTATTTTACTGCTGCTCTTCAATTATTTGTCATTTATTTTTTACTTAACACTTATTAAAACTGCATTGTCGGTTAAGGGCTTGTAAGTAAGCTTTTCACTGTTGTATTTGGCGCATTTGACAAATAAAAATGTATTTGATTTGAACTTGGGAACAATGATGCTTAAAACAACGTGCTATGCACATAGCCTACAGATGAATGATCTGTCAACTTTCTCAGTGCCCATTTCTCTTTTAAAAGTTTAAGTGGCTGATATTGTGCCAATGAATTGATCAATTAAAGAAATACGTCAGTTAATGAATGAATGAATGAATGGTTCTTATTGACAATATTAGGCCATATCTAGACAAGTTGAAATGTCTTCAAGCCTAGAACAGACTCCAAATCAAATTAAACTTTATTGATCACATACACATATTTAGCAGATGGTACTGCGGGTGTAGCAATAACGGTACATTTTGAATGAGAAGATAAAAAATAATTAGACGGGGCAGTTTGGTAAAACGAATGCTGTCCGAATCATCCTATTGAAAAACAGACATGCCCGGGTAATAATTACATAACCTGTGTGAATAGGGCTTAAGTGAGTAGATAAGATGTTTCGGAACACTTCTAAATTGATCCTGATAATGCCATGCTTTAAAAAAATCATGAATGAATCATGAATAATGATAAGTGAGTTGTAGTTGAGAGTATGCAACTAAAAATGTTTTTTTTGGGGGGGGGGGTATGACCTTTGTGCCTCTGTAATCCTCTCATTCATCATTATTGACGATTCATTCGTGATTATCCATAATCATGGTAGCATCCACATGATTGTAGAAGAGTATCTTTAAATAAGAATTTGAAATAAGACATCTGTCTTATCTCTCCCCCTCCCATCAAAAGATGAACGCACTAAATGTAGTCGCCCTGGATAAGAGCATCTGCTGAATGACTAAAATGGCAAATGTAGAAGTGTTCAGAAACATCTTCTATTCTTAATTACAATAAAAGTGACTCCAAACTGGCACAATTTATTATTCACCATTCGGTTTCTATTGTGAAAAATATCATCCAAAACACAACCAAAACATTTACATTTTACTCATTTATCAGACTATCCAGAACGACTTACAGTGCATTCATCTTAAGACAGCTTGGTGAGCCAACCACACATCACAGTCATAGTAAGTGCATTTTTCCTCAATAGAGTAGCCATCAGCAAAGTCAGCAAAGTCAGTGCTAGTAGGGAAAACATTTAAATGCGAGTGTTAGTTCACGAAGGGCAAGGGTGTTATTTTTCAAATGCAACTCAACACTTTTTTTTATGGGGAGGCTACAAATGCTCCAACAAGTCTGTAGAGTCACGAGCTTGATGTAGTTAATGCATACAAGGAATATGGGAGCCTAATATAAAAATGTAGCTTCGCTCTCCAAATACATACGGAGGGGAGTGTATATGTATATACAGTGGGGTCTGAAATTATTGACACGCTTGACAAAAATGAGCAAAAATGACTGTTAAAAATGTATTCAAATACTGAGCTATATTGTATGCTTAAACAATTGGGATATTGTTGTCACACCATGACCTTAGAGAGCTTTTAATGTCTCTATTTTGGTTTGGTCAGGGTGTGATTTGGGTGGGCATTCTATGTTCATTTGTCTATGTTTTGTATTTCTTTGTTTAGGCCGGGTGTGGTTCTCAATCAGGGACAGCTGTCTATCGTAGTCTCTGATTGGGAACCATACATAGGTAGCCTTTTCCCACCTGTGTTTTGTGGGTAGTTGTTTTCTGTTCAGTGTTCAGCACCTGACAGGACTGTTTCGGTTTAATTTCGCACTTTGTTATTTTGTTCTAGTGTTCAGTGTAAATAAAAATCATGAACACTTACCACGCTGCGCTTTGGTCCGATCCTTCATGCAACGACGACCGTTACAATTGTCATATTTTATACTAATACAATTGCTCAGAGAAAGAGACTCTGTTTAACAAGTAATCATCTTTTTATCAAAAAGTTAGGGGTCAAAATGTACACCCCTGTTTTCAATACCATTCAATACCTCACCTTGCAAGGATAACGGCAATGAGCCTTTTTCTATAATGTTAGAGAACACATTGGGAGGGATCCTCCATACAGAATCCTTCCTGATCCTTGATATCCTTTGTCTGTGCAGATGGACTGCCCTCATAAATTCAAACCACTGGTTTTCAATGAGATTCAAGTCCGGAGACTGAGATGTCCATTGCAAAATAGATCACTACTTGCTTACAGCCAGTAGTGATCCAATATCCCCCCCCCCCAAAAAAAAAAAGATCTACACGATTCACGTAGGTCACATAATCCCGAAAGATGACTAGTTTGCATCCCTGGTCATGTGAATGTAATCAAAGCAGACACCCATCTATAGAGTGAGTATATTGTTTAGCCAGTACTTACGTGTGAGTGTGGCTCTGCTGAGCTGGCTGGTGATGGACCCAGGTGTGGTGGGGGACTCGACCAGTTTCAGCTCTCTCTCTATTGGGAGCTCTGGGATGGAGAGGGGCAGCTCCTCAATGCGGGGTCCCCTGACTCCCCCGGGGGTCTGGCTGAGCAGGATGGGGCTCTTACGACTGGGGGCCACCCCTCCTTCCTCCTCCGAGGAGATGGCGAAGCGTGGCATCTCGATGATGGCGGAGCAGCAGCGTCTACGCACAGCCAGAGGAGGGCTGGAGTCACTCTCAGTGTGGGACGACTCCGAGACGGACAGACGCTTACGCAGGCTATGGGAGGGAGACACAGAAGAGGGATGTTACAAATGCAGAACATACCGAATATAATGTTTATCAAAAGGTTGTCTCAACTACCCTAACTAAGTTTATCGGATATAATGTTTATCAGGGTAGTCTAGTGGTTAGAGTGTTGGATAAGTAACCGAAAGGTTGCAAGTTCAAATCCCCGAGCTGACAAGGTACAAATCTGTCGTTCTGCCTCTGAACAGGCAGTTAACCCACTGTTCCTAGGCTGTCATTGAAAATAAGAACTGATTTAACTGACTTGCCTAGTAAAATAAAAAATAAATAAATATATATATATATATTTAAAAAAAACTACCCTAACTAAATAAAGTGCTAGGAATTTAGAAACTATAAGGCTACAGTTCTGTTGTTGGTGATATTTCTCATTCTTACTCATATTTTTTAAACTGCATTGTTGTTAGGGGCTTGTAAAGTAAGCATTTCACTGTAAGGTCGACACCTTTTGTATTCGGTGCATGTGACTTATAAAATTGGATTTCATTTGATGCAAGACACAGACACCTCCTACAGTGGAAGACTTAAATAATTAGTATACACATAGGGCCTCAGAAGAGCCCCTATACTCACATCTCAGGTGACCCCACCAGCCAGGAGCGGTCTCTGGACTTGAGCCCACTGAGGCTGTCGATGCGCTCTCCTCCTTCCTCACTGAGGCTGCGCTTGGTGGGTGGGGGGGCCCGCTTCTCCTCATGGAGGGAGAGCCGCTCCATACTGCTGTACACCTACACAGTTTTAATTACATCGAGTACACGGAGTGATTACATTTGCAGCAGTGGAGGTTGAGTGTGAATGTGTGTATGTGCGAGCGTGGTTTACCTTGCTGAAGCGGGGCGAGCAGGAGGAGAACTGGCGCATCTCTACGTGATCGTCATCGTTAGTGTCGTCCTCATCTTCAGAGTCCATGTGGTGGTACCTGTCTGAACGGGCTGGAGAGAGAGAGAGAGAGAGAGAGAGAGAGAGAGAGAAAAAAAAGAAGAGGAAAACAAGATTAAGTTACATGACAAACTCATTTTCATGACACAGTACCCGGAGACTGGAAGATAGAATAAGCATGTGTAGAGCAGTTATGAAGGGTAGGCTCTATGTTGAATTACAGCGACTGTTTAAACGGTATTCTATTATTTCAATGACTATGGAGTGTGAGTAAAGGAATAGCAGGGTAGGTTCAGGGTGTTAGTATAGGTACGTCTACAGTGCATTTTGAAATGATTCAGACCCATTGAATTGTTCCACATTTTTCTTACGTTACTGCCTTATTCTAAAATGTAATCAAGTTTTACCCTCTTATCAATCTACACACAATACCCCATAATGACCAAGCAAATACATTACATTAATTTCATCCATTTCAGAAAATAAGGCTGTAACGTAACAAAATGTGGAAAAGGGGAAGGGGTCTGAATACTTTCCGAATGCACTGTATATCATATAGAATAGGTGTGACGTACTGTCAAAGTAGCTGGTGTCTTCCTCTGACTCCAGCTGAGGGATGAACTCTGCCTTCTGTCTCAGCAGACTGTTCCAGTCCAGGTCATAGAAGAACCGGTGTTGCTTCACCTCGAATGCACTGCCTGTACCCAGCCTCTCCAGAGGGTTCTGTCTGAGGAGTTTACAGATGAGGTCCTGGGCATCGTTAGGAAGAGCCTCCTCCTCCTCTGGCCATATGATCTCATCTACAGAGACAGAGAGCAGAAACTGTAGTCAGATGCATTTTTCCCACATTTGTTCAGAAAACACAGCAATCACTTAAAAAAATAAATAAATTCTGTCCTTTTTTTCTCCGTTAGAAATGCAGACTCCTGTGTTTAATGGGCTCCTGTTATCTCTGGTGCTCACCACTGATGACCTGTCCAAAGAGCTCCTCTGGCGTGTCTCCAAAGAAAGGGGCACAGCCCACCAGGAACTCATAGAGGATGACCCCCATGGCCCACCAGTCTACTGGCTTCCCATAGCCTTGTCTCAGGATCACCTCTGGGGCTATGTACTCTGGTGTACCACACACCTGGTAACACACACAGGGGGGAAGGGTCAAGTGTGTAGGCAAGGAGAGAACTGAAAACAGCACGCGTGCCTTGGAGGCTGCTGCTTTATATACATGGACTTGAAATCACTGACCACTTTAATAATGGAACACTATTCACTTTAATAACGTACATATTTTGCATTACTCATCTCATATGTTTATACTGTATTGTATTATATTCTACTGTGTTTTAGTCTATGCCGTTCCGACATTGCTCGTCCAAATATTTATATATTCTTAATTCCATTATTGTGAAATTGTTTGATACTAATTGTTAGATATTACTGCACTGTTGGAGCTAGAAACACAAGCATTTTGCTACAACCGCAATAACATCTACTAGACGTGTGTATGTGACCAATACAATTTGATTTGATTTGATACACTCTTAATGGCACAACGTTGCATTTGTTCTCATACCTGGACACACCGTCATACACTTCTGTCATACACATTGTTATACATAAAGGAAGATTGAGTGACCAGTGGCAGAGATAGGGTGTTATGTGTTGGGGCGCCAGAGTTGTCTCTCTCTGTACCTGTTTATCCAGGAACTCCCTGGTATCCTTCTCTATGTGTCCTTCATACAGGTTAGTGGTGAGGCTCATCAGACCGATCTTAGACAGGCCAAAGTCTGTCAGCTTGATGTGGCCCATCGAAGTGATCAGAAGACTGCAGGAAGGAAGTAGGGAAGGAGAGAGAAAGAGAGAGATGGAAGCATTGTGAGATGGTGAATAGCGCTTACAGCAGATGAATTGCTGAAGCCCATGAAGTATCAGAATGAAGTTGCAAGACAGATACAGCCTTCTTGTGTGTGTGTTACTTGTCCGGTTTGAGGTCTCTGTGTACGATGCCATAGTTGTGGAGGTACTCCAGTGCCAGCACGGTCTCAGCGAAGTACATGCGTGCCATGTCCACAGGCAGAGCCCCAATGTTCTTCAGCAGGGTGGCACAGTCACCACCTGCGGAGGGCAGAGGCAACGACAGTCAGTACACATGCACCCCCACTCACAAGCATGCGGTTGGAAGAAACAGGGTCAGTGTGTACACAATGTGTAAGGAAGAAGGGGACCGCTTCCCGATTCTACTAATTAGCTGCTCATCAGGGCCTTGATCAGCTGGATCAGGTGTGTTTGGAGCAAAAGCCTGTATAACTAGTAGCTCTCCAGGGAAAGGGTTGGCCAGCCCTGATGTATGTCAACTGTGTGTATGATCAGCTGTTACTTTCGACATACTTCAAGACCGTACAGAGGTGTCCATTGTTGTTTGTTTGCTTGCTTGTGTGTTTAAATGAGACGTATGATCAGCCCTTACCCTCGACATACTCCATGACCATACAGAGGTGTCTGCGTGTCTCGAAGGAGCAGAACATGGAGACCACGAATGGGTTCTCAGCAAAGGTCAGGATGTCTCTCTCTACAAAGGCCTGCTGGATCTGGTTCCTTAGGATCAGGTTCTGCTTGTTGATCTTCTTCATGGCAAAACGCTGACGCGTCTCCTTGTGACGCACCAGAAACACAGCACTGCAGAGAGAAATGGTTGTGGGACAGAGGAGGGGGGAGGGGGAGGGAAGAAGAGGGAGAGAAGGGGAGGGAGAGAGAGCACGAAAGAGAGAGAGAGAGGGAGGGAGAGACAGGGGTTAGAGAAATGGAGAGAGAGGGGTGAGAGAGATAGAGAAGGGGAAGAGAAGATAAATAATTAAAGGGTATCATGATCGTTATCGTCATTGTCATGGGCTAACACACCCATGGGGACACTTCAATCTTAATCTACTGTCTTATAAAGGTACAAGCCTGCCTCTCTGGCTGTCTGCCTTTACCCGTAAGCCCCGTTGCTAATGAGCTTGATGTTTTCAAAGTCCTCCTCCCGTGGGGCCTTGGTTTTAGGGGGAGCTACAACAGGTACCGTGGCCCCTTGACTATCCACAGAGTCGTCTGTCTCTGGCGTTTCTGGGTTCCCACTGTCGTAGCTGCTCAGCTGGGCCATCTCCTCCAGGGGATCTCTGGTGAGACCCAGCTGGCTGATGATGTAGCGGGGGATGTCTGACTTGATGCCCTGGCCCTCCTTGGCATGGCCCTCTGCTGCCTCCAACAGGTGGTAGAACTCCTCCGGGTCAAACTCCTGTACACCAGGGAGAGACCGAAGGGGGAGGGGAGAGGGAGGGAAAGGAGAGGGTGGATTAGAGAAGATGGTGTTGTAATCCGCCAAAGTCATGCAGCCAATGCAATACAGTTTGGGATATGTGTGTTTGTTTGTTTGTTTGTTGTGGCTCACTGGCTCAACCACAGCACAAATCATGAGCGCATAATCAAGAGGAGGTCATGAGAATGTACTGCAAAATAATCCACAACCACACTGTACTGTACTGTATATTATGTGAACACTCCTTTATTTCCTTGTCATCTGACAAAGACTTTCTAATAATAATAATACATGTAATTGTATAGCACTTTTCCTTACAGAGTTATCTCAAAGCTTTACTGAGGAAAAAAAATATATATATACAATAAAAACAACATATATTTGAATCAAGGCAGGTAAATTAGCAATATTGATGGAGATGGTGATGGAGCGGCTCTCAAATAGCCTGAGCACAAGTCTCTTTAGCGAATATTCCACTCCTTGTCATTGCTAAAGAGACTGGCCTTTCTGTCATCTTCAAATGTGAACATTCTGTCATCAATGAGCAACAGAGAACAGAGGAGTTGATCCTGATTCGATAACCCTCACAGCTATCCTCCAATCACAGCGATTATCCAAATATTGGAATTCCATAACTGTTTTCTCTCCACAGAACTCATTGGTATGCGGTTGCTAAGCAAAGTGTTTTGTTTGTCCAGACGAAACCAATCTGTCCGAAGCTGCTAGCGCACATCTAAATTCTCAAACTAAATACAGAGCTACTGCAATTCTAACCACAAAACCTCTTTGCATTGATTTTAAGCCTCAAAATACAACAACTTGCCTAGCTAACAGTTAAATAATTATTTTTTTAAACTTTGTTATATTTTACTTATATTTTAGAGGCTCACTATGTTGTCATGGAAAATATTAATGCTATTTCCAACAACCAATGAGCAACTCCGCCGTAAATCCAGCTGTATATTGAATGTTGAGATTGCCGAAAGGCAGTCTCTTTGGCAATGTCATGAAGTGGAAAGGAATGGAATGTTAGCTAAAAAGACCGGTACCCAGACTAGATCTCAGATGGTCAGGGAGAGCATTCCATAGGCGAGGGGTTAGGTAGCAGAAGGGTCGGTCACCGATAGTTCAGAGACGTGTTTCAGTAGGGAGTGGCTGGAGAGGAGAGTGTGAGGTGGCTGATGTAGGTGAGGTTCATTCCATTCAAGGCTTTAAATAAAAGCATTGGAATTTTTAGGTCGATCCTGTAGTTGACCGGTAGCCAGTGGAGTTGAGCCAGGATCAGGGTGATGTGGTCAGACTTCTTGGTCCTGGTCAGGACCCTGGCAGCACTGTTCTGGATTTGACGGAGCCCCTGTAGCGATTTGGCTGGGAGGTTTCCAGCACTGGTGACCTGCTTGGTTTTCCCAATAAGCATAGCCTCAGTATTTCTACTGTTCAACTGGAGGAAATTCTCATCCATCTATGCCCTGATGTCCTTTAGGGAGCTGCTGAGTTTTGCTAGGGCAGACATGGAGTCCAGTTTTGTGTTAATGTAGACCTGGGTATCGTTAGCGTAGCAGTGGAAGTTGATGTTGTAATCTTGGAGGATTTAGCAGAGGGAGCATGTAAATTAAAAACAGGATAGGCCCCAGCACTGACCCCTGTGGGACACGTGACTGCAGACTCCTCCGATCTGGACTTGCCGATATGTATTCTACCACACAGTGTAACCCACCACCACCTCACTCCAAGCTGTGTGTATGTCCATTTGTAAAAACCCATCTTGTGTGTTGTCACAGGATCGGCTGCATGTGATTAGTCAAAAATACAGACGTGAGCAACGTGGCAGCCTCTCCCTCTCTCCACCCCCCTCTCTGTCATTCCCTCTCTACCTCCCAGCTCCAGAGAGAGTGATGAGGTGGAGGGATGGATCCAGCTGCTTAGCCGTGGAGGAGGAGGAGGGGGTGATGAAGCACCGGATAGGCCACCCCACTGCCCTCTCCCTAGCTGGGCAGAGAGCAGCCGCATGCTTGAGCTGCTTGAGAAATGGAGCTGGGTGGCTGGATGGATGGGAGGGAGCTCCTATGGGTGAGACATAAAGTATGTGTTGTAGGCTGTTGCACGTGCAGTGCATCTGCCTCTGAGGACAGATGACAATAATAATAATGGTTGAGTTTCCACACAATTAGGAGTAAATGGCTAGGTGGCTTATTAACTATAGGAAGAAAATGACTGTCTTTTGCAAATAGGAACCCATTTATGAGAAAAATAAGAAAATGTATTTTTTGTGTAATCTTGAAAACCGTGACATAGACATTCATCGTCTATCTCCCTCCGGTAAACACTTAGGTGTGAGATGTTCATTCATTTGAAGGAAGCATTGTTGGGAAAACGCCTCCGATAATTCCCCGTCTCACCCCTCTCGTTCCTCTTACCAGACATTCCAGCAGGCGTGCCGGCCGAGCGATGACGATCATCAGCTTCCTCACCAGCTGGGTCACAAATGTGACTTCCACACTCTCAGAGCGCTCGTGAGCCTAGACACAGAGTGGAGAGAAGAAGAGTTAGAAAGTACTCTGGTAGTATGAAACCATCAGTACTACTTGCCACAATAGGCAGTCACCTCAGAGGTACATGGGGGAAAGATAGAATGGTGTTAGTCTATACATGATCAGAAAGATAGTTTATACACAATCAGTAGTATATAATCAATTCTACATCAACCAGACTTGTTTTTTTTTGTATAAAAACAGCTTCACCTATCTGTCCATTTTCATAGATGACACAGGAAAGAGGATGAAAAGATACATGCAGTTGATACACTCCATTATACGGGTGGGTCTAATGCTGAATGTTGACTGGTTAAAACCGCAGTCCAGACGGTATCTATTACACAAGTTAACACTGGCTAAATCTATGACGTTAAAATGCCTATTTACTCTGTTCCATCTGACTGCTCAATCCACTGTCTCATCAGCCCAGCCAGGCACTTTATAAACTTGATCTCCACTATAAAAAGCATCTAGACATTATCTCACATTTCTTTTAGACAAACATTTAGTTTTCTAAAGCGGGTATTTGTATAAACCTTGCTGTCTGTCTCTCCGACATTTGCAACATTGTTTCAATATTCATATTCGATCTCCTGCTGTCCCATAGTAAGGAACTTGTCGTTAGACAAACACAGTCAGAGTTTCTCAGCCAGTTGAAAACATGAATCAGCTGGCACCATTTTTATGGATATGTACAAAGAAATGTCAATTGAAAAAAGGTCAAATGAAATGAAGTGCAGCTGGTTTGCAGTCTTTCCAGGTTCAGTTTGAAAATATTGTGTCAGATGTGTTGTTGGCTAGCTCCTCTGAACAACAGTGTCCTGATGAGAGAGCACACTCTATGCCAGGCGAAATCGCGCCTCATTAGCTCACTGTTATGGATGTGTCCACATAAATGTCATTGGTAAACAAAGCCTAAACAAATGGAAATGCCACCAAATGTTGTTATTCGAGCAAGCAAGAGATAAGAACGTTGCCAGTCAGTATGGCAATAGAACATTTAGAACAAACTACTAAATGTTCCACCAAAACCAATAAACAACTCAACGAACGCAAAGCTAGGAGTGCAAACACATGCGACAACCAAAGACAAGATACCACAACAGAAGGTGGGAAAAGGGCTGCCTAAGTATGATCCCCAATCAGAGAGAACGATAGACAGCTGCCTCTGATTGGGAACCACACTCAGCCAACAAAGAAATATAAACATAGACCTCCCACCCTAGTCACACCTTGACCTACCAAATAGAGAATTTAAAGGATCTCTAAGGTCAGGGCGTGACATCTGGCAACTGAAACGATAGAACGAACAACCAGCCGGCTCGCATAGCAACCCTAGATTTGTGTCGGGACGATATCTTGTGGAAGGATGAACTAGTTTTAATAAATTTAAAAAAAATAACGTATTTAATTAAAAATATGTCAATCATTATTTGAATACGTTGGTGACCCATTGTATAAAAGTGATAAGGCCCTCGAAGCCATTGTTTGGAGGATATCTTGGCACGGTTTTCTGTCCCTCTACGAACACCCGTGCCAATATTTCCTCCAAACACCGGCTTCTCTGGCAGTATCACTTAAACATACAATAAAGACTGACACTGAGAAGCAGCTAGCTAGCTAAAGCAGAATGACCTCACTGATACAGTGAAAATATACCACGGAACATGCTGTCAGTTTGGACAGAGTTATTTACCACAGAAAACCACCTAGACAGCAGCTAGACAGGCAGGCAGGCAGGCAGGCAGACTGACCAGGCACGCAGCTAGACAGGTAGGCAGACAGACACAGGCAGGCAGGCAGGTTGACCATGCAGGCAGCTAGATAGACAGGCAGGCAGACAGACACAGGCAGGCAGACTGACCAGGCAGACAGCTAGGCAGGCAGACAGACACAGGCAGACAGACAGACACACACACATGCAGGCAGGCTGACCAGGCAGGCAGCTAGACAGGCAGGCAGCTAGACAGGCTGCTAGGTAGGCAGGCAGCAGGGGCCCTAGAGGCTCCAATCAGCTCCTGAATAATTTATAAAGGTAATGAAAGCACCAAAGTGCTGAAGATGGAGGGAGGAATGGAGGATCTCCTCCCATTATAGACAAGTGATTGGTGAGTAATGGGCAGCGGTGGGACCGTCATTCACACTCACAACGGCTAATTAACTACGCTGTGTCAGTGTGAGAGACAGTTGGGGTGTGTGTGTGTGTGTGTGTGTGTGTGTGTGTGTGTGTGTGTGTGTGTGTGTGTGTGTGTGTGTGTGTGTGTGTGTGTGTGTGTGTGTGTGTGTGTGTGTGTGTGTGTGTGTGTGTGTGTGTGTGTGTGTGTGAGGTAGAGAAGAGTGTCTCCGAGTACACAGACAAAACGAGTATCGTAACGGATATGGACAATTTTCCAAATATGATTAGGACACAAGTATTTTTTGGAATTATCCGTGATCTGAAAAAAGTAATTTTCAGCTGGCAGCACACATCTCTCTTTCACTCAAACAGTGTGAAGGGCTGTGTGCTCCAAACAATTATTGGCTAGTTCATCTGTCTGTAAAGAAACAGGCGGGGTATCGGTTGAGCCAGCTGCAACGATTGGATTAGAATAAGCCGCTCTCCCTCTGCTCTCATTTCACCACACATAAAAACACACGGTTCTGTTTCACTCAATCGCAGTCACCCGTCTCAGGGCACAAGTCTCCCCTTCTCTAAACATTGTGTACGAAGCAGAATCCGTAGCTAGTCATTGTTGTTCAATCTAGTTATTTCCTGTTGACTTTGCTGAGGTGATATGGTCGTTTTGTCTGTCTATGTGGCGTTGTTTAGTATGTGCACTGTCTGTCCGTATAATTATTCCATTGCTGACAACATCTGTCGTTATATCGTGATCCAAACCCATACTTGCTTGCTATTATTATTTATTCTCGCCCAGGCATGTTTACCGAGCGACATATCATTAGAAAATAAAATGACAAATGTAGTTTATTTTTATGATACAAATGTTGTGGCATAAGTGTCAGTAGAGAGAAGTTTTGCTCCTCTCGAAAGTGAAACAATATACAGGGGCAAGCGAATTAGCCTACCTTCATTTAAATCTGTGTCTGGAATAAATGCAGACACACCAGCCATACATTAGGCTATTTATTAGCCTATTTCGATGATAATTGAATAGGACTAAAGTAAGTTTTCATCTGTCGGGTCGTCTAACAATGTGTGTCAATGAGTGAAGGAACATAACAATATGCTCTGAGCGATAGCGCAGTAATGTGCACTTGAGCATTTAAAGCGCACGTCCGGGTTTTCCGATCAAGAGTAAATCGGATTCCGAGTATCAAGTGTGATAAAACGGAAATGATCGGCACACCCCTAGTGTCTCTGTATGTGTGTGAGTGTGTGTGTGCAAATGGGTGTGGCTTTGTGTGTGTTGTGTGTCTGTGCGAGTGTGTGCATCTTCTAAACTGCCTGTAAAGACCTGACTACCAGTGAGTGATGGCCAGCCAGCCAAAGGACCACCTCTGACACACTGTGACTGATGGAGAGTGCTGAGCAGGCAAACTAGCTAGCTAACTACCTCATTCCCCACCTCAGGTGACCTGGGCCTCTAAAGTCTACACAGGGGTCCTTCTTGGGCCAGAGGCGGGGGGTTGCCATGGCGACACGTCACTCAGGCCCGAGGTCGAGGTAGGGGTTGAGGTGGATCAGGTGGTCTCCTGTGACGTTTTTTAAATGGTGTCGCCGCGTGGGGTGAATGGATATATGGGAATGGATGGATGGCCTGGCCTGGCTAGAGGAGGGTTAGAGTAGTGGCCTGGAGCTGTGACAAGACAGAGACTGAAAGGGGGATAGGGTTAGAGGGGTGAAGAACAAGACAATGGAGAAGAGCACTGACCGCTAAAACTGGCTCACAACATGGACTGACTGCATGTAGGTGCCAAATAACATACACTGAATCAACATACTAAGGTGT
Source organism: Oncorhynchus masou masou (assembly GCF_036934945.1). Taxonomy (NCBI): domain Eukaryota; kingdom Metazoa; phylum Chordata; class Actinopteri; order Salmoniformes; family Salmonidae; genus Oncorhynchus; species Oncorhynchus masou. Next base: position 32,967,912 of record NC_088226.1, on the reverse strand, counting down.
GCGGCAGACAACATATGACAAGAGGTCTGTGACCTTTTCCAAGCCAAAAAAGTTGAAGTATTCAATAGCCTACCATTTATTACTAAATAATAAGCATCAACTTTCACAATGCCGATCCCTTGTCACAGATATACCTGTCACCAACTAAGACGGTCCAGCAGAGACCTTGACCTGACCTCAGTCCAAACATCGCCCCACCCCCCAACCGCAAACAGACAACAAGACAACAACTTAACTGGAAAAGCGTTGTGATCACACTCCCATGTGAGTGTGCTCCACTTTCTCCTCCACTCCCTCTGCTCCAAAACATGTTGCAGCACCTCCTCTTCCTCCAGCCTCCTCTGCCACGACACGCGACACATCATCCTGGGCCAGAGCGATGGAAATAACGGGGAAAAAACGCAACGCTGGCCATCCGGATGCCTCCGCTCTGGGTACCTGTTCACTGCCTCAATCCACAGCACGTTTATATCACCGCCACCTACTGCGTTCTGCTAAGCCCCCCGAACCATGCCGCCCAATTAGTTCCGTGAAGGTGATACAATGTTCTTTCTGTTCTCCAAATGTGGCCAGCATGTGGCTCTCGTGGGGTTAATACTCTGTCTGCTTCTTTCTTTCTTTCTCTCTCTGTCTCTCACACACACAAACCACATTCTAACAGGCATCAACCCTAACACAGGATGGTTTAAACAGCCAATCCAAGACTGGAAAACTCCCCGCAGACCCCTCCTCTTATGGCTTCATCCCTCGCTTGCTCCCTCCCTCCCTAACTTTGTCTCTCTCTCTCTCCCCCTCCCTCCCTCCATCCCTTAGTCTCGCTCCCTCTTTCTCGGTGCACCCCTCCTCCTGGGTGTCTGGGAGATTCATCAATCACCTCTGCTGACTGCTGGGCCATGAAATTAGAATCAGGGAGAGGAGAACCCCCCCCACCCCACCCCCACCCTCCGTCGACCGGGGGGCGCCGGGCGAGGCCACTGGGAGCAATAATGTCACAACCATGAGCACCCCGGCACTGAGACTGAGATAATTGAGACATCAATGACATCACACACACTATTGAACGTCCCTCAAATCCTAACACAGACCAACCCGTCTTGTGACGAACATGTTGGTGGCAGGTGTGGGGGAATGTGTCCCATATGGACAGAAAGAGAGCGAGAGATGGGGGTGGGAGGGGGAGAAGGAGAGAGGAAGGGTGTTTATGTTTTTCTGATGACCTAAACGGGTCAAAGTGGTGTCCTCATCCTATGACATCACGGTGTGTTGACAAACTGCATGACAGACTTGACAGGCTTAATGATGATGAGTGAGGACCTTAGTGAAACCATGTGTGACGGGGGTTAACAAACAGGTGTCTAAATGAACACGAATTGGACGATATCGTCACTTAATTAATTGTTCCACTGATGTTGGCGAATATCAGTGCAAAGGATGAAACTCCTCAAATCCACCTTAACTCCCAAAATTAAAACAAACAGTCCACTCACGTCTTGTAGCAGTTTCTCCAGGTTCTCCTGCAGCTCGTAAAAGTAGTGTGAGGTGATGCAACCCGCGCGGCTTTTATCCAGGCAGTCTCTGGACAGCTCTATGACCTGGTGGTGGATGAAGCTGAGGACCCCATCGGCCAGGGGCATCACCTTGTCAGGACCCGAGGACGATAGGAAGTCAGCCAGACGGTCCTCCATCTGAGCCGTGGCCTGGGGACGAGTGGGGGGAGAGTTGACTCACATATGCTCACCTTCCAGACAGCTCATAGGGAGCTTTATTACAATGGAAAAGCTCATTGAAGGACTGTCATAAATTGGTTAAGATTTTAATTCTAGGTATTTCATTTCTGAATGTATTAATGTCAACTAAGTCATAATAAACAAATGTTAAGACTGATATGAATGAATCATTCTTATGGGAAGGTACCTTGGGAAAGCGCTCCTTGTAGACATGGTTCATCATGACGATCTCATGGTCAAAGGAAATGGGTGAGCGACCAGGGCTGAAAAAAGACAAACATACAGAGATATGAGTGGAGAACTAAGAGACTGTAGCTTGGTATTCTGGTCTACACCAGTCCAGAGAGACTGTAACTTGGTGGTCTGGTCTACACCAGTCCAGAGAGACTGTAGCTTGGTGGTCTGGTCTACATCAGTCCAGAGAGACTGTAGCTTAGCGGCCAGGTCTACACCAGTCCAGAGAGACTGTAGCTTGGCGGTGTGATTTACACCAGTCCAGAGAGACTGTAGCTTGGCGGTGTGATTTACACCAGTCCAGAGAGACTGTAGCTTGGCGGTGTGATTTACACCAGTCCAGAGAGACTGTAGCTTAGCGGTGTGATTTACACCAGTCCAGAGAGACTGTAGTTTGGCGGTGTGATTCACACCAGTCCAGAGAGACTGTAGCTTAGCGGTGTGATTTACACCAGTCCAGAGAGACTGTAGCTTGGCGGTCTAGACTACACCAGTCCAGAGAGACTGTAGCTTGGCGGTGTGATTTACACCAGTCCAGAGAGACTGTAGCTTGGCGGTCTAGACTACACCAGTCCAGAGAGACGTAAGCTTGGTGGTCTGGTGTGCACCAGTCCAGAGAGACTGTAGCTTGGTGGTCTGGTCTACACCAGTCCAGAGAGACTGTAGCTTGGTGGTCTGGTCTACACCAGTCCAGAGAGACTGTAGCTTGGCGGTCTAGACTACACCAGTCCAGAGAGACTGTAGCTTGGCGGTCTGGTCTACACCAGTCCGGAGAGATTGTAGCTTGGTGTTCTGGTTTACACAAGTCCAGAGAGACTGTAGCTTGGTGGTCTGGTCTACACCAGCCCAGAGAGACTGTAGCTTGGGGGTCTAGACTACACTTGGTGGTCTGGTCGGCACCAGTCCAGAGAGACTGTAGCTTGGTGTTCTGGTTGACACAAGTCCAGAGAGACTGTAGCTTGGTGGTCTGATCGAAACCAGCCCAGAGAGACTGTAGCTTGGAGGTCTAGACTACACTTGGTGGTCTGGTCTACACCAGTCCAGAGAGACTGTAGCTTGGCGGTCTGGTTTACACCAGTCCAGAGAGACTGTAGCTTGGGAGTCTAGTTTACATAAGCCCAGAGAGACTAGTATACTGCATGGTAGTAGGGTTCTGTCTTTTTCAGTATCCCTGAGCTGCAGTACAGCATGACAGAAGTGAGCTCCAAGTCCCAAGGCACCAGTAGAGGGATACTGTGGATGGAGGGAGGTCAGGTCAGACAGAGAGGGCATGAGATACATTGAAGAGGATGACAGCTCTTAGGTCAGAAACACAGACATGGACATATATGGCTACACACATACTGTATGTCACACACACATGAAGAGCTGATGGCTCTTGAGACCAGGCACGGGATGTGTGCGTTATGTTCCTGACAGTGTGTCTGAGAGTAGGTCTGAGGACCCTATCTGTCTGTCAGGACTTCATCGAGGATTTCATACTGGTGGATGTCTATGGCTGGAAAGGTCAGTTCCCTGGGGAGCGTGATGTGTAGCGGTGATGGCTCATTTAGTCTGTGTGCATCAGCCCCTCTCTCTCTCTCTCTCTCTCTCTCTCTCTCTCTCTCATCTCGCTCTCCACATCAAAAGTCTGGCTAGCAGGAACAAATGGAGACAGCCATGACCTTTCTGTCTCTCACTCACACCACCACAGCAGAGAATAAACTGGGGGTTCTGTCTGAAGCAATGAGGCGACAATGAGACTCCCTTCTGAGACATGGTGTGTGAGAGAGAGAGACATTCCAATCTGAGCGGCTGTGTTATATAGCATTGTATTGGAAGCGGTGGGGGAATGTGTGGCCGGCACAAAATGGAATTTGGGGTCCACAGATGTGACTGTTTGTGTGAGTCATCTGTGTGTCGTGTGGAGGTGTGGTCATGTGACCAGGGGGATGAGGTATTGCCTATCGTCCTCCACCGACAGCTCGGTCATCTTATGAACCATTCTGTTGCCTATTACCCAGCATAATTGAATGAGATCACACTGAATGTGACATATGAGGTCAACCTCACAGGAGCTGTTTATCATCCTCTTAACACTCTTGCTGGAAGGTGAGCTTCTCAGAACATATTCGAATATTCTCTGCTTCTCTTACACACGCCTAACATACTCATTTAGTAGAACTGTCTGCTTATAAAATAAAATATATGCCAGTCATCTTCACGAACCGAGCGGAGAAACGTTCTCAGCTCTGAGTCCTGCCACACACCACTGTTCTTTTTTATTTTTTTATTTTTTATTTTTTGAATCACTCAGAAATACAATCATAGCCATGCCACTGCTGCCACAGCAACCAAAAGGTTAGTTCCGACAGAGATTGATGCACAGTGGCTGCTTCATAAATACTCAAATATTTTAAGGATATTTTCCTTTGTCTGTGAGTGGAGTTGCTTTGAGTGATATGTGACTTCATTGAATAAGCCTCACATCCAAACGAGCTGCTAATAGAATCATTAAGGTCCTGAGAATGACTAACATCAGACTGACAGCCTAGAAAATTATGTTCATAAGTCATTTGAGAAAACGACCTTGAACACAGACTCAAATTATACTTGTGGGAGGAAAGGTTTTGGATCTACAGTATAAGCCTGTGTGTTAATAGGCTGAGAAGATTTTTGAAATAAACTTGAACTTTGAAGACCGTTGAATCCTGTTGTCGCTATTCATTTATATACTGCAGCACCATACTATTTCTCTTAAAGGATTAGCGTTTCAGAAACGGGTGAATTGACAGTGTGAGCTTTTTAAACACTGATGTCAGATTACGTGAAACGGCTGCCAAAAAGAAAAAAAGGTAGAGGATGATTAAGAGGATAAATGAAGTGAATCAGAGCGAGAGAGAGAAGAGAGAGAGAGAGAATAACATTGCCCCAACACCAGTGAGGCATGCGACTGGGGAAATGAAGGACCTAATTGACCGTGACAGAGAAGAGGCTGGGCAGGGAGGGGTGTGTGTGTGTGAGGGGCAGGGGCAGGGAGGTGTATGTACAGTGCTTTGCAAAACTATTCATCCCCCTTGGCGTTTTTCCTATTTTGTGACATTACAACCTGTAATTTAATACATTTATTTTTATTTGAATTTCATGTAATGGGCATGCACAAAATAGTCCAAATTGGTGAAGTGGAATGAAAAAAATACTGAAAATTGGTGCGGGCATATGTACTCACCCCCTTTGCTATGAAACCCCTAAATAAGATCTAGTGCAACCAATAACCTTCAAATGTCACATAATTAGTGAATTAAAGTCCACCTGTGTGCAATCTAAGTGTCACATGATCTGTCACATGATCTCAGTATATATATATATACACACCTGTGGAGCACTATTAAATCCATTTTAAAAAATGGAAAGAATATGGCATCACAACAAACCTGAGAGAGGGCCGCCCAACAAAACTCAAGGACCAGGCAAGGAGAGCATTAATCAGAGAGGCAACAAAGAGACCAAAGATAACCCTGAAGGAGCTGCAAAGCTCCACAGCAGAGATTGGAGTATCTGTCCATAGGACCACTTTAAGCTGTACACTCCACAGAGCTGGGCTTTACGGAAGAGTGTCCAGAAAAAAGCCATTGCTTAAAGTAAAAAATAAGCAAACACGTTTGCTGTTCGCCAAAAGGCATGTGGGAGACTCCCCAAACATATGGAAGAAGGTACTCTGGTCAGATGAGACTAAAATTGAGCTTTGGAGGTTCTGTCACACCCTGACCTTATTTATCTTTGTTTTCTTTATTATTTTGGTTAGGTCAGGGTGTGACGAGGGTGGTATGTGTGTTTTTGTCTTGTCTAGGTTTTTTTTGTATATCTATGGGGTTTTGGTATTGTCTAGGTAAATGTAGGTCTATGGTGGCCTGAATTGGTTCCCAATCAGAGACAGCTGTTTATCGTTGTCTCTGATTGGGGATCCTATTTAGGTTGCCATTTTCCATTTTGGTTTGTGGGTTATTGTCTATGTGTAGTTACATGTCAGCACTCGTTATTATTAGCGTCACATTTTTTGTTTGTTTGTTTGTTTGTTTAGTGTTCTTTGTAAATAAAGAAGAATGTATTAAGGAGGAACAGCGCTTAATGGGGAGATGGACCTGGGAGGAGATATTAGATGGAGCAGGACCCTAGACACAGCCGGGAGAGTATCGGAGTCCTAAGGAGGAGTTAGAGGCAGCGAAAGCGGAACGGCGATAATACGAGGAGAAATACAAGAGAATAGAGGAACAGCGAAGATATGAAGGTACACGGCTAGCACGGAAGCCCGAGAGGCAGCCCCAAGATTTGGGGTGGGTGCACACGAGGAGATTGCATGAGTCAGGTATGAGATCTGAGCCAACTCCTCGTGCTCCTCGTGCTTACCATGGGGAGCGAGTAACTGGTCATGCACAGTGTCTCCAGTGCGCTATTCTAGAATGGGCATCCAGCCAAGATGTATTGAGCCAGCTCTATGTTCTGGATCTCCAATGCGTCTCCATGGTCCAGTGTATCCTGTGCCTCCTCCCCGCACTCGCCCTGAGGTGCGTGACACCAGCCCGGTACCACCAGTTCCGGCACCATGCACCAGGCGTCCAGTGCGCCTCCAGGGTTCAGTACGCCCTGTTCCTCTTCCCCACACTTGCCCTGAGGTGCGTGTCCCCAGCCCGGTACCACCAGTGCCGGCAACACACACCAGGCCTACAGTGCGCCTCGGCAGTCCAGTACACCCTGTTCCTCCTCCCCGCACTCGCCCTGAGGTGCGTGTCACCAGCCCGGTACCACCAGTGCCTGGCACCACGCACCAGGCCTCCAGTGCGCCTCCAGGGTCCAGTATGCCCTGTTCCTGCTCCTCGCACTCGCCCTGAGGTGCGGGTCCCCAGCCCGGTACCACCAGTGCCGGCACCACGCACCAGGCCTACTGTGCACCTCGGCAGTCCAGAGCGTCCGGCGACAGTATCCAGTCCAGAGCGTCCGGCGACAGTACCCAGTCCAGAGCGTTTGGCGACAGTTCACAGACCGGAACCTTCAACGAGCGACGGGCCACAGTCCAGAACCTCCAACGTCGGGCCACAGTCCGCGTAGCGAGGATCCCCAGCCAGGGGCCTATGGTGAGGATCCGCAGTCCAGAGCCTCCTCCGACGATCCATGGGTCAGTGCTACTAGAGCGGACTCAGAGTAAAGAAGGGGGTGGCGTCCAGAACCAGAGCCGCCACTGAGGTTAGATGCCCATCCAGACCCTCCCATATAGGTTTAGGTTTGCGGCCAGGAATCCACACCTTTTTTTTGGGGGGGGGGGGGTACTATCACGCCCTGACCTTAGTTATCTTTGTTGTCTTTATTATTTTTGTTAGGTCAGGGTGTGACGAGGGTGGTATGTGTTTTGTCTTCTCTAGGGTTTTTTGTATATCTATGAGGTTTTGGTATTGTCTAGGTAAATGTAGGTCTATGGTGGTCTGAATTGGTTCCCAATCAGAGACAGCTGTTTATCGTTGTCTCTGATTGGGGATCCTATTTAGGTTGCCATTTTCCATTTTGGTTTGTGGGTTGTTGTCTATGTGTAGTTGCCTGTCAGCACTCGTTATGATTAGCGGCACGTTCGTTTTGTTACTTGGTTAGTTTGTTTAGTGTTCTTCGTGTTCTTCGTAAATAAAGAATGTATTCAAATCACGCTGCACCTTGGTCTCCTCGTTATGACGAACGTGACAGGTTCACCTTCCATGACCCTAAGCATACTGCAAAAGCACCACTTGAGTGGTTTAAGGGAAAACATTTAAATGTCTTGAAATGGCCTCATCAAAGCCCAGACCTCAATCCAATTGAGAACCTGTGGTATGACTTAAAGATTGCTGTACACCAGCGGAACCCATCCAACTTGAAGGAGCTGGAGCAGGATGCCTTGAAGAATGGGCAAAAATCCCAGTGGCTAGATGTGACAAGCTTATAGAGACATGCCCCAAGAGACTTGCTGCTGTAATTACTGCTAGAGGTGGCTCTACAAAGTATTGACTTTGGGGGGAGGGGGGGGGGTCTGTTTATTTTGTCTTATTTCTTGTTTGCTTCACAATAAAACATATTTTGCCTGTTCAAAGTGGTAGACATGTTATGTAACTCAAATGATACAAACCCCCAAACCATTTTAACTCCAGGTTGTAAGGCAACAAAATAGGAAAAATGCCAAGGGAGGTGAATACTCTCACAAGCCACTGTATGTTTGTGTGTGTGAGCACCTCAGAGCCCCATTCGATGAGACGCTAATGACATGGGTAATACATTCAACAAGGTGACACCCAAAATGAAGGGCTGAGCTGCTGAGGGAAGGGTAGAAGTGTTTAATTAAATATACCGTCTGTGTGTGTGTGTGTGTGTGTGTGTGTGTGTGTGTGTGTGTGTGTGTGTGTGTGTGTGTGTGTGTGACTGTCTGTCTGTGAGGCTCTGTGCTGCTCATTAAAACCGGACCCACCGCTGGATATGACAAGCCTATGATGGATGAACATGTTGAGATTATTTCTACAACTCCAGAAGAATGAGAGTGGGAAGAGAAAGAGAGAGGGAAAGAGAGAAAGACGGAGAAAGAGAGAGAGATAGAGGGTGAGATACAGAGACGGATAGAGTGAGAGAGAGAGAGGAAGAGGTAGAGAGAGAGGAAGGACATGAGAATAAGCACTGCAGTCATCACTCTCAGCATGGCTGATAATCAGGCCATGAAATGAACATATGATTGCTTCTTTCTTTAATCTTAATTAGCTGGTCTGAGACTCAGCTTTCTCCCTCCCTCCCTCCCTCCCTCCCTCCCTCCCTCCCTCCCTCCCTCCCTCCCTCCCTCCCTCCCTCCCTCCCTCCCTCCCTCCCTCCCTCCCTCCCTCCCTCCCTCCCTCCCTCCCTCCCGTGCTTTCCCTAAGGATGTTCATCTTTCCCTTTCAAGACGATTCGATACGGATCTAGATACATGGGCTCTGGTAAAATACAGGAACGATACGTTATAGTCTGAAATGATTCGATTCGGTTCGATGAGATACGATTCAATGCAGTAACATTTGACGCACAAACACATGAGTTTTCCATTCTAAATTAAAATTAGCTGCTGAGCTGGATCTGTCTGAGCTGACTTCTGTGTGTGTGTCTATGGTGTATGTGCTATCTAGGCACCTGAGCTGAGCCATAAAGGAGATTAGGCATCTACCACCCTACTATCACATTAGGGGGGGGGTGTAGCCTATGCCCCCCCCCCTCCACACACACACTTTGGTTCTGAAATCACCATGAACCACGAACTAACTTGTCATTTTTGCAGATTAAGTGTCTGGGTTAGTAATGTATCAATATTATCATTTAAAAATTAGCTATGACATAGCCAATGAATACCAGTCAAAGGTTTGGACACTCATTTTAGGCCTTTTCTTTATTTGTACTATTTTCTACATTGAAGACATCAAAGCTATGAAATAACACATGGAATCATGTAGTAACCAAAATATATTTTATATTTGAGATTCTGCAAAGTAGCCACCATTTGCATTGATGACAGCTTTCCACACTCTTGGCATTCTCTCAACCAGCTTCATGAGGTAGACACCTGGAATGCTTTTCCAACAGTCTTGCTTTTCCTTCACTCTGAGGTCCAAATCATCCGAAACCATCTCAATTGGGTTGAGGTCAGGTGAGTGTGGAGGCCAGGTAATCTGATGCAGCACTCCATCACCCAATTCAATTCAATTCAAGGTGCTTTATTGGCATGGGAAACATTTGTTAACATTGCCAAGGCAAGTGAAGTAGATAATATACAAAAGTGAAATAAACAATAAAAATGAACAGTAAACATTACACTCACAGAAGTTCCAAAAGAATAAAGACATTGCAAATGATATCTTATGTATATATTCAGTGTTGTAACGATGTGCAAATGGGTGAAAGGGAAAACAAATTCACATAAATATGGGTTGCATTTACAATGGTATTTTTTCTTCACCGGTTTCCCTTTTCTTGTGGCAACATGTCACAAATCTTGCAGCTGTGATGGCACACTGTGGTATTTCACCCAGTAGATATGGGAGTTAATCAAAATCGGGTTTGTTTTTAAATTCTTTGTGGTTCTGTGTAATCTGAGGAAGATATGTCTCTCTAATATGGTCATACATTTGGCAGGAGGTTAGGAAGTGCAGCTCAGTTACCACCTCATTTAGTGGGCAGTGTGCACATAGTCTGTCTTCTCTTGAGAGCCAGGTCTGCCTACGGCGGCCTTTCTCAATAGCAAGGCTATGCTCACTGAGTCTACATACAGTGGGGCGAAAAAGTATTTAGTCAGCCACCAATTGTGCAAGTTCTCCCACTTAAAAAGATGAGAGAGGCCTGTAATTTTAATCATAGGTACACTTCAACTATGACAGACAGAAAATCACATTGTAGGATTTTTTTTATGAATTTTTTTGCAAATTATGGTGGAAAATAAGTATTTGGTCTCTACAAACAAGCAAGATTTCTGGCTCTCACAGATCTGTAACTTCTTCTTTAAGAGGCTCCTCTGTCCTCCACTCGTTACCTGTATTAATGGCACCTGTTTGAACTTGTTATCAGTATAAAAGACACCTGTCCACAACCTCAAACAGTCACACTCCAAACTCCACTATGGCCAAGACCAGAGAGCTGTCAAAGGACACCAGAAACAAAATTGTAGACCTGCACCAGGCTGGGAAGACTGAATCTGCAATAGGTAAGCAGCTTGGTTTGAAGAAATCAACTGTGGGAGCAATTATTAGGAAATGGAATATATACAAGACCACTGATAATCTCCCTCAATCTGGGGTTTCCATGCAAGATCTCACCCTGTGGGGTCAAAATGATCACAAGAACGGTGAGCAAAAATCCCAGAACCACACGGGGGGACCGAGTGAATGACCTGCAGAGAGCTGGGAGCAAAGTAACAAAGCCTACCATCAGTAACACATTACGCCGCCAGGGACTCAAATCCTGCAGTACCAGACGTGTCCCCCTGCTTAAGCCAGTACATGTCCAGGCCCGTCTGAAGTTTGCTAGAGAGCATTTGGATGATCCAGAAGAAGATTGGGAGAATGTCATATGGTCAGATGAAACCAAAATATAACTTTTTGGTAAAAACTCAACTCGTTGTGTTTGGAGGACAAAGAATGCTGAGTTGCATCCAAAGAACACCATACCTACAGTGAAGCATGGGGGTGGAAACATCATGCTTTGGGGCTGTTTTTCTGCAAAGGGACCAGGACGACTGATCCGTGTAAAGGAAAGAATGAATGGGGCCATGTATCATGAGATTTTGAGTGAAAACCTCCTTCCATCAGCAATGGCATTGAAGATGAACGTGTGGCTGGGTCTTTCAGCATGACAATGATCCCAAACACACCACCAGGGCAACGAAGGAGTGGCTTCGTAAGAAGCATTTCAAGGTCCTGGAGTGGCCTAGACAGTCTCCAGATCTCAACCCTATAGAAAATCTTTGGAGGGAGTTGAAAGTCTGTGTTGCCCAGCAACAGCCCCAAAACATCACTGCTCTGGAGTAGATCTGCATGGAGGAATGGGCCAAAATACGAGCAACAGTGTGTGAAAACCTTGTGAAGACGTACAGAAAACGTTTGACCTCTGTCATTCCCAACAAAGGGTATATAACAAAGTATTGAGATAAACTTTTGTTATTGATCAAATACTTATTTTCCACCATAATTTGCAAAAGAATTCATAAGAAATCCTACAATGTGATTTTCTGGATGGATTTTTTTTCTCATTTTGTCTGTCATAGTTGAAGTGTACCTATGATGAAAATTACAGGCCTCTCTCATCTTTTTAAGTGGGAGAACTTGCACAATTGGTGGCTGACTAAATACTTTTTTGCCCCAATGTAGTCAAAGCTTTCCTTAAGTTTGGGTCAATCACAGTGGTCAGGTATTCTGTCACTGTGTACTCTCTGTTTAGGGCCAAATAGCATTCTACTTAGCTCACTGTTTTTGTTAATTCTTTCCAATGTGTCAAGTAATTATCTTTTTGTTTTCTCGTGATATGGTTGCGTCTAATTGTATTGCTGTCCTGGGGCTCTGTGGGATCTGTTTGTGTTCGGACCAGCTTGCTTAGGTGACTCTTCTCCAGGTTCATCTCTCTGTAGGTGATGGCTTTGTTATGGAATGTTTGGGAATCGCTTCCTTTTAGGTGGTTGTAGAATTTAGCAGCTCTTTTCTGAATTTTGATAATTAGCGGGTATCGGCATAATTCTGCTCTGCATGCATTATTTGGTGTTTGACATTGTACACGGAGGATCATTTTGCAGAATTCTGCAGGCCTCAATTTGGTGTTTATCCCATTTTGTGAATTCTTGGTTGGTGAGTGAGCCCCAGACCTCACAACCATAAAGGGTAATGGGTTCCATAACTGATTCAATTATTTTTAGCCAGATCCTAATTGGTATGTCAAATTGTATGTTCCTTTTGATGGCATAGAATGCCCTTCTTGTCTTGTCTCTCAGATCATTCACAGCTTTGTGGAAGTTACCTATAGCGCTGATGTTTAGGCCATGATTTGTATACTTTTTTTGCATGCTCTAGGGAAATGGTGCCTAGATGGAATTTGTATTTGTGGTCCTGGCGACTGGACCTTTTTTGGAACACCATTATTTTGAGATTTACTGTCAGGGCCCAGATCTGGCAGAATCTGTGCAGAAGATCTCGGTGATGCTGTAGGCCTTCCTTGGTTGGTGACAGAAGCACCAGATCAAACAGTAGGCATTTTACTTCAGATTCTAGTAGGGTGAGGCCGGTTGCTGCAGACAGTTCTAGTGCTCTCGCCAACTCAATGATATACAGTATATGTTGAAGAGGGTGGGGCTCACTCTCCTTCTTGGTCAAATAGCCCTTACACATCCTGGAGGTGTGTTCTATCCGCCATCACTTCATATTTCAGCATGATAATGCATGCCCCAATGTCTCAAGGATCTGTACACAATTCTTGGAAGCTAGAAATGTGCCAGTTCTTCCATGGCCTGCGTACTAACCAGACATGACACCCGTTGATGTCACGACTTATGCCGAAGTCGAAGCCTCTCCTTGTTCGGGCGGTGCTAGGCGGTCACCGTCACCGGTCTTCTTGCCATCATTGATCCATTTTTCATTTTCCATTGGTTTTGTCTTGTTTTCATACACACCTGGTTTCAATCCCATTCATTACCTGTTGTGTATTTAACCCTCTGTTTTCCCTCATGTCTTTGTCAGAGATTGTTTTATGTTCAGTATTCGTGTTTTGTATTTTGGTGCGCGACGGGTCCTCGTACCCACTTTGTTTCATTGTATTTCATGGTTTTGGAGTGTTTTAAGTTATTAAACTACTCCATTCCACCAAGTTTTGATTCTCCTGCGCCTGACTTCCCTGCCACCTATACACATGACTGTCACAGTTGAGCATGTTTGGGATGCTCTGGATAGACAGCATGTTCCAGTTCCCGCCGATATCCAACAACTTCCCACAGCTATTGAAGAGCAGTGGCACAACATCCCACAGGCCACAATCAACAGCCTGAGGCAAATGGTGGTCACACCAGATACTGATTTTCTGATCAACACCCCTACCAACAGATGCATATTTGTATTCCCAGTCATGTGAAATCCATAAATGTATTTCAATTGAATTAATTGAATGATATATGAACTGCAACAGTAAAATCTTTGAAATTGTCGCATGTTGCGTTTATATTTTTATTCCGTATACATACAGTATTTTGTCAACTAATAAAGCCAAATATCACGCAGGCCATTTTATCATTTGAATGCTGAAGGTACAGCAAGATCAAGAACAGGCCGCCTACCTCGCGTTGGTCAGGGTGCAAAGCTGGGCACAGAGTGCAGTTTAACTAGGCTACTGATATTGGCTGGGGTTGTAGCACAGTTACATGCAGTTTGGCACTGAAGGGGAGGACACATCAGTTGTCCTATTTTCGAAAGGTAGAAATAATGTAAGATAATTAAAAATAATGTGTAAACCGGCGAGTTGTAACGTTTGTGTCAGGATTTGGCCAGGGTTGTTCCGGGTTTTGGTCACTAGATGCCCCCATTGTGCTTTTTGACCTTATGTTTTTTCCCTTGTTCCCCATTATTATTTGCACCTGTACCTCGTTTCCCCTGATTGTATTTAAACCCTTAGTTTCCCTCAGTTCTGTGCTCTGTGTTTGTATGTTAGCACCCAGCCCTAGTGTTCTGTGTATTCTTGTCGATTCCGGTGGATGCTCTTGTGGAATTCTGTTTTTGTTCTTGAGTATCTCTTGAGGCTTTTCTGTGCTATTCCTACCACCTTTTGGATTTGCCATTTTTTTTGTATTGAAGGACTTCTCCTTTTTTACTTCATTAAATACACCGCCTTAAGTACTGCTGTGTCTGCCTCATCTACTGGGTTCTGCTGACTATTCGTGGCTCAGTTGGTTAAGTGACTGTTTCTCACTCCGGAGACCCAGGTTCGTAACCGGGTCCTGACATTTTGAATCGATTTTCTGACCCGTTGTAGTGGCAACACGTCATTCAGGGTTTTGAGCCCCACCTGCATGTTATTTTGCCATTAATACGTGTCACATATCAGTTTGCAAACAATGTCCCCAAAAAATAATTGGAGCAACATCCAAACATGGTCTCTTTTTTGCTTTCTTGAGTAAGGCAGCTCCAAAATGCAGGTGTTTAAGCCAAGCTCAGTGCTTTCTGTGGTGGTGGGGCAGCCAGCATAAAATACATCTGCCTAGGTTGACAAAATATGCCCACAAATTGTGTGCTGCTGCATAAATGATGTAATATGCCAGAGAGATATGCATACCGTGGCTAAGAAAGTAATACTAAGTGTGTAGTAAGCTGCTAGTAGCCCATGTGCCTCATCCTAATCATTTGGGCCCTTTCCCCCTTATAACTTAGCCTAGTGTTCTGATATGGTGGTGCACTTGTAGCCTATAGCCTGTTTTAGGAATTCTATCATTGTACAAATAGTTATATTGATTACGTCCGTCTTAGCTTGCTCGTTAATGTCTAACTCGAAATGACGGATTACCTCATCCACTCATTGTTCCCTTATTCCATAGTTTGTACATCTCAATTGTCAGAAGAAACTACATTTGTTTATGAAAGTCAGCCATATCAGCTATGTTCTTTTTTAAAGGCAGTAAATGAGGCTGAATGAACTGTTTTGCGACCACACAAGGCTCCACTGATAGCCAGGTGTAGCAGTGTTAAGAATTCACAACAGACAGTATTTGCTGTATAGACTGTTCTCATTGTTTAGAAACCCATACCCAAGCCATCTCTCCCTGGTCCCTTCCAGTCAAACCATAGCCATCTCCCTCACATGAATGAATGTGGCCTAAGGCATCGTAAATCTACTGTCAGCATTACGCCCCAGAGGCCCACTCTCAGTTCACACAGACACAATATAGTTTTAAAGAACCCCTTATTCTGTTGCATAAAACAATATTTTGATGCAATAACAGTATTATAAAATAATCTTAGAATTTCACCCACAACAACAAGCATAAAAAAATGGGAATTTTCCCCACCAAGATTTACATGCTGAAATTGTCAGTGGATCGATGCATACTTAATTTGGATTGGTTTGGGGTCCGCAGCTCGATGCACTTGTATCTTAAACATTTGAATCAGGGGCCGATGCGTATCGGTGAATTGTTGCATCCCAAGCTTTCTCTCGCTCGTTCTTTCACAATCTCTCCCACACCTCATCTGCCTTGTAGCACTCTTTCCCTCCCGTTCTCTCTCTTTATTTCTATAGCAATCACCCTCTTTGACGCTCCTCCATCCTTCTCTCACTATCTCTTTCATCCCCTAAAGCCTCACTCTCCCCTACCATCCTCCCTCTCTCTCTCGCCCCTTACAAATCTCTCTCTCTCCATCACTGCCCATCTCTCTCCTTCATCAGATAATTAATCCTTGCTGAGGCATACAGTAAAGTCATACAGCAGGGATAGTCATTTGTAAACGTCTAGTAATGCCTTTCCCTCATACCTCATCTGATATTTATACATCTCATTCCTATAGCCTGAGTGGCAGGCAAGCCCCTTGAGAGTACATTCAGATAGAGATACGGCCTAGTAGGAGGGGAACGGCTAGGCCTCTGTCTCATCGAGTCATCTTAACACTAAACCGCATCTCTCTCTCTCTCTCTCTCTCTCTAAGTGCGAAGTGTATCTCTCATATCATACCAACAGAGCCCTTTTCTGTTCTCCATTCATGAGGATAGAGTGAGATGAAAGCAGTGTGTTCTAAATCCACACAGATGAAGGGAACGAGACAAGAAGAGAGGCGAGGAGAGGAGAGGAGATGTAGAGATGAGATATGTCTGCTGCTAAGGCAGAAAGTTTGGGACTTTCAGTAGCTAGTCTGTTTGATGTTTAGCTTTTGAAAGGAGGGGTATCTGAATGCAGAGACAGGAGCCAGGGGAGGAGGAGGAGAAGGAGGAGAAGGAAGAAGGGAGGGGATTAAGACTGACAGTTGCAGGTCATAACAGAACAGGGCAGGACAGGGAGGCACAGCTGAACTGCTGATCAGCTGAGATGTCACCATTTCTGGCACTTCAGAACTCAGAGAACACAGTGTCAGTGACAGATTCACTGAATGAGATAGATACACTATATATACACATAAGTATGTGGACACCCCTTCACATTTGTTGATTCGGCTATTTCAGCCACACCATTGCTGACAGGTGTCTAAAATCGAGCACACCGCCATGCAATCTCCATAGACAAACATTGGCAGTAGAATGGCCTTACTGAAGAGCACAGTGACTTTCAATGTGGCACCGTCATAGGATGCCACCTTTCCAACAATCAGCTTGTCAAAATTCTGCTCTGCTAGTGCTGCTCCAGTCAACTGTAAGTGCTGTTATGGAAATGTCTAGGCGCAACAACGGCTCAGCCGCAAAGTGGTAGGCCACACAAGCTCACAGAACGGGATCGCTGAGTGCTGAAGCGCGTAGTGTGTCCTTGGTTATAACACTCACTATCAAGTTCCAAACTGCCTCTGGAAGCAATATCAGTACAATAACTGTTCATCGGGAGCTTCATGAAATGGGTTTCCATGGCTATGCAGCAGCACACAAGTCTAAGATCACCATGCGCAATGCCAAGCATCCGCTGGAGTGGAGTAAAGCTTGCCGCCATTGGAAACGCATTCTCTGGAGTGATGAGTCACGCTTCACCATCTGGCTAGTCCAACGGACAAACCTGGGTTTGACGGATGCCAGGAGAACGCTACCTGCCCGAATGCATAGTTCCAACTGTAAAGTGGGGCTGTTTTTCGTGGTTTGGGCTAGGCCCCTTAGTTCCAGTGAAGGGAAATCTTGACACTACAGCATACAATGACATTCTAGAAAATTCTGTGCTTCCAACTTTGTGGTAACAGTTTGGGTAAGGCCCTTTCCTATGTCAGCATGACCATACCCCCGTGCACAAAGCAAGGTCCATACAGAAATGGTTTGTCGAGATCAATGTGGAAGAACTTGACTGGTCTGCACAGAGCCCTGACCTTAACCCCATCAAACCCCTTTTGGATGAATTGGAATGCAGACTGCGAGCCAGGCCTAATCGCCAAACATCACTGCCCGACCTCACTAATGCTCTTGTGACTGAATGGAAGCAAGTCCCCGCAGTAATGTTCCAAAATCTAGTGGAAAGCCTTCCCAGAAGAGTGGAGGCTGTTATAGCAACAAAAGGGGGACCAACTCCATATTAAATGTCCATGACTCTGGAATGAGATGTTCGACAAGGAGGTGTCCACATACTTTTGGTCATGTAATGTCCATTCTGGCACCAATAGACACAGAAAGGGTGAGGCCAGTAAGGGACACAAAAAGGGAGGCAGATGGAGAGTGAGTGAGTGAGAAAGAGAGTGGGGTGGAGAGAGACAGAGAAAGAGGAGTGGAGAAGCAAGAGTGAGTGAGAGGTAAAGTGAGAGAGAGAGAGAGAGAGAGAGAGAGAGAGAGAGAGAGAGAGAGACAGACAGACAGACAGACAGACAGACAGACAGACAGAAAGAGGCACAGGGTGTGATGGCTAACGAGCGAGGAGTCTGAGGCTGAGGGCAGTAGACAGGTGATAGAAGTCTTCTGTTGCCAGCCACCCACACTGAAGAGGTCACAGTCACTCACACCTGCCAGCGATGTGTCAATGAGAAGGGCCTGACCTTTTTGTCTACCAACTACATGTAGAACACCTTTGTGTCTACGAAAGTTACAGCCTACAGATAGGCCTACTGACAAACAACAGACAGTCATTTAGGTGAGACACTGCAGGAGGATGGCAGTTTGAGTGTGCACTGGGCATTGTACTGAAGTGTGGGTGTATGAGTCTCTGGCGGATATCCTACCTGAGGCTGCGTGAGCGCGGGCGCATGGGCGAGTGTCGTCCCTCCTCGTCGGTGATGCTCTCGGAGCTGAAGTGCTTGGTGAGGAAGTGCAGCTCATCCGCCGTGGGCTGGAAGGGCAGCTGGTGCAGCTTCTCCTGGGATGAACAGGATGACTGTGAGAAGCAGAGAGGGAGGGATTACAAGGGTAGAAGAGCCGGGCTCTAGTAGTGGCTAACTGCGAGAGGGAGAGAGTAACAAGGACAGAAGGGCTGAGTAGCTAGTAGCGGCTAACTGCTAGAGGGAGGGAGTACAAGGGCAAAAGAGCCCATTGCTAGCAGCGAGTAACAGGGGCTGGGAATGGTAACTCCTGGCTAGTGGCTATGGTCGTGTGCTCTACTCTCTACTGGGCTGTTGCCTTTGAAGAAGAGATAAAGAAACTGTGAATGAACAAAAATTGGGATAACGGTTTGGGATAACTGCATGATGAGACTAATGATGATTTGAAAAAAGTAGCTTGAAAGGCATGAGCTCTGCTTTGTTTTTTTGCGCAGGCTGTACACACTTCATTAATCTCTCATACACAATTTGACAAGCACTTGATCATGCCTCGAATTTCACGACGGCATCCCCTATGTGCATCCTAAAAGAATGCATGCCTTTTGCGGCCAGTCGACATTGTGCCCTTGGCCCAAAGTGCTGCGAGCTCCTAAGCACCTCTCACTCACATGGCTCCATAACGTGATTGGGTCTTTCTCACAGGTAACAAGTGAAGACAGACACATTGGGGACGCAACTGCATTTTGAAAATATTGGAAGAACTGTCCGTCCAGATTTACTTTTTGTCAGTCAACAAGATGAGTAGGCCTAACGAACAGGAAAAGCACTAGCCTATGTCAATCTACTGTCCCCCATAGTACAAAAGTTTTCACTTTTTCCACATTTTGTTACGTAACAACCTTATTCTAAAATGGAATTAATAAATATCCCCATTAATCTTCACAAAATACCTCATAATGACAAAGTGAAACCAGGTTTATAAAAATATATTTTAAATAAAAAACAGAAATACTTATTTTGTATTTAGAACCTTTGCAATGAGACTCAAAATTGAGCTCAGCTGCATCCTGTTTCCATTGATCATCCTTGAGATGTTTCTACAACTTGATTGGACTCCACCTGTGGTAAATTCAATTAATTGGACATGATTTGGATGTTGGAATTTGATTTGGAACCTATTTACATAAAAGGTCCCACAGTTGACGGTGCATGTCAGAGAAAAAAACCCAAGCCATGAGGTCGAAGGAATTGTCCGTAGAGCTCCAAGACAGGATTGTGTAAAGGCACAGGTCTGGGGAAGGGTATCAAAACATTTCTGCAGCATTGAAGGTCCCCAAAACACAGCGGCCTCCATCATTCTTCAATGGAAGACGTTTGGAACCACCATGACTCTTCCTAGAGCTGTCCACATGGCCAAATTGAGCAATCAAGGGAGAAGGCCTTGGTCAGGGAGGTCACTCTGACAGAGCTCCAGAGTTCCTCTGTGGAGATGGGAGAACCTTCCAGAAGGACAACCATCTCTGCACGACTCCACCAATCAGGCCTTTATGGTAGAGTGGCCAGAAGGAAGCCACTCCTCAGTAAAAGGCACACACAGCCCACTTCAAGTTTGCCAAAAGGACTCTCAGACCTAAAGGACTCTCAGACCATGAGAAACAAGATTCTCTTGTCTGATGAAACCAAGATTGAACTGTTTGGCCTGAATGCCAATCGTCACGTCTGGAGGAAACCTGGCACCATCCTTACTGTGAAGCATGGTGGTGGCAGCGTCATGTTGTGGGGATGTTTTTGAGCGGCAGGGACTGGGAGAGTAGTCAGAATCGAGGGAAAGATGAAAGAAGCAAAGTACAAAGAAATCCTTGATGAAAACCTGCTCCAGAGCACTTAGGGCCTCAGACTGGGGCGAAGGTTGACCTTCCAACAGGACAACGACCCTAAACACACAGCCAAGACAACGCTGGAGTGGCTTCGGGACAAGTCTCTGAATTTCCTTGAGTGGGCCAGCCAGAGCCCGGACTTGAACCCAATCTAACATCTCTGGAGAAACCTATAAACCTAAAAATCCACATCCAACCTGACAAAGCTTGAGAGGATCTGCAGAAAAGAAACTCCCCAAATATAGGTGTGCACACTTGTAGTGTCATATTCAAGACTCGAGGCTGTAATCGCTGCCAAATGTGCTTCAACAAAGTAGTGTGTAAAGGGTCTGAATACTTATGTAGAAGTAGTATTTACATTTGACATTTTTTATACATTTGCAAAAAAATATAAAAACCTGTTTTTGCTGGGTCATTATGGGGTATATTGTGTAGATTTATGAGTGAATGTTTTATTTATTTTTTTACGCTGTAACATGACAAAATGTGGAATAGGTCAAGGGGTCTGAATCCCTTCCGAATGCACTAGTTTTAGGATTTACATTTGAAATGTGGTTTAGTTTAAGTTTTATCATAACATTTGTATAAAATGTAGATATTATTTAGTTTCAGTTGAAGTGTTAGGGACAGAAAGTAGCCTATGCTTGTAGGCTAGGAGCCAATTATGTGTTGTATAGTTTTTGTTGACGGTGGGCAGTAATGCAGTAATTGTTGACGGCGGGCAGTAATAAGGTGATTGGTCAGGTCATAGGTTAGGTAGTGTCAGCAAGATGGTGTCGATGCACAAAGTAAACAGTAGTAATGGGTCAACTTCCGCAAACAACCAGGAGAGCTGAAGCGAGAGGTCAAACTTCTCCACTGTTTCTGTCCTGTAGCTACCAGTTGTAGCAGCGTGAAGCGCGTATACATGAACATATACTCTGTGTGACTGTGTGAGAGCAAAGTCTTGCATCGTGCTCATCTCAGTGGCCACGTTAAAGCGGATCACTTCTGTCAAGTCGGTGAACATCATTGGTCGCCGCCTTTCAAATTGTGTTGCATGCATAATAGGTTAAATAATTGTCTGACTTGTGCCTAAATGCCAACTGCATGAACGATCAAACGTCATTAAGTTTTGACGGCAAGTTTCTGCAGTTGCTCTTCACCAACTTCATCCTGCAGCCATCACCTGCATTGTGGGAGACTCTGTTGTCAACCAATCATTAGGGTGTTGGTTTTTCCCATGTGAACCTGACCTGATAAATGAAACAAGAAACAATTTGACTCAATTTATGTATACAGTAGCTATACATTAGTGGCCAGATTATTAGGTACACTCATCTAGTCTTGGGTCGGTACCCCTTTGCCTCCCGAACAGCCTGAATTATTCAGGGCATGGAAATGTTGCTCAATTGGTATCAAGGGACATGATTAGAGATGCACCAGCACTACATTTTTGGCCGATTCTGATATCCGATATTTTCCTTGACAAAAACAACGATACCGATAACCAATATTACATTTTTTTTAAATTTTTAACACACACACACACACACACACACACACACACACACACACACACACACACACACACACACACACACACACACACACACACACACACACACACACACACACACACACACACACACACACGAACGCAGTGGTCTAAGGCACTACATCTCAGTGCAAGAGGCGTCACTAGAGTCCTTGGTTCGAATCCAGGCTGTATTACATCCGGCCGTGATTGGGAGTCCCGTAGGGCGGCGCACAATTGGCCCAGCGTCGTCTGGGTTTGGCCGAGGTAGGCCGTCATTGTAAATAAGAATTTTACTTGCCTAGTTAAATAAAGGTTACACACACAACACTGACCAAAAAGTTATTTTGTTGGCATTTACATATGTTCCTATTACCAGTAAAACATAATCAAAACCTCTTTCTTTCACTTACTTGCTGTGCTGTTGCGTTGTTCACTTGTTCAGTCGTTTCATTCTCAACCAGGATTTCATCATACATGTCAAGCAGTGAAGTTTCAGCTCTGTCTGTCCGTGGCCTCTCTTCCTCGTTGCGCACTGTCGCTGTGTCCGATTCCATCTCGTCCAGCTGTGTTTGTAACATTTCACGTAAACCCTGTTTCTTGTCTGCATCGAAGTAGCGGTCCTTGTACATAGCATCGAGGATGGTGGTGACACAGTAAAGAGAGAATGCCACCGAATCGCTTGTGCACAGTCTGTCGGCAGTTTTGCTGAGCAGGCGTT
The DNA here is from genome assembly GCF_036934945.1 of Oncorhynchus masou masou. Classification (NCBI taxonomy): domain Eukaryota; kingdom Metazoa; phylum Chordata; class Actinopteri; order Salmoniformes; family Salmonidae; genus Oncorhynchus; species Oncorhynchus masou. Next base: position 32,945,437 of record NC_088226.1, on the reverse strand, counting down.
TCAATGCCATGACGGAGGGTATCACATCTGCTGCAGGCGCAGTTGGTGAGTTTATTTCTCGAGTCAGTTGTTTGAATGGAGCTTGAAATGGCAGCAGAGGTATGACAACCAGCACATTCATGAGCATGCAATACGACTTTCCTCAGTACGAAATCCTCAACGACCCACCGTGCTGTCAGACTCAGCATGCTCATGGGGCTGATATCGCTGGTCCAAATGGTCAGTCGTGAAGCTAATAGCAGTTACTGTGTAACTCCGGTAGGACAACATCTGAAAAATAGCTCACTTGATAATGTGTACCGGTGCTCGACCAGTCGGCGAAAGCCAACGTCACCCACGACAGAGAACATTACATTACATTTTTTACACACACACACACACACACACACACACACACACACACACACACACACACACACACACACACACACACACACACACACACACACACACACACACACACACACACACACACACACACACACACACACACACACACACACACACACACACACACACACTCACCGAGACAGTGGAGCTGGGTGTGTTGGTGCCATATCCAGAGGAGGGCAGTGATGCCAGAGACCAGCGCCTGCCATCCGTCCTGAGAAGGAGATAGAAATGGAGGGAAACAGAGAGAGAGAGAAAGAGAGAGAGATACGGAGGAGCAGAGAGGATGGAAAGGATTAGTGCCAGACAAGTTACCTGGGTTAACTATGAAAGGTTTGATGGAGCCATGGTACAAAAGTTGTGCTTCTCCGAGCTAGATGTCTGTAAGAACTTGAACACTGCAGACAAAGTCTGCAAACACAAACACATGCAAGCAAACACACATACACTGACACAAACCAACAAACACACATGCACACCTTTTGCCAAGAAGACAACATAGAAATGAATATGAGATTAAATGAAATGAAATATGTTCCGCAGGAGGAAGTACAGTCCTGGTTATAGGGCAGGTCCATGCAGGTTTGGGATGGCCTTACTTCTCTAGGGACTGGGGCATCACAAATATAATTATGTTGTTAGAAATGTTTACACATTCATTTAAAATGAAGAGCTGAAATGTGTTTTGAGTCAATAAGCATTCAACACTTTTATTATAAATAAAATGTGCTCAGCAAGTCACATAATAAGTTGCATGGACTAACTCTAGTGTTTAACATAATTGTTGAAAGACTACCCCATCTCTGTACCTCACAAATACAATTATCTTTAAGGTCCCTCAGTCGAGCAGTGAATGTCAAGCTCAATGACCAGGGATGTTTTCGAATGGTTCACCTAGATGAGCAACTATCGGTAGATGGGTAAAAAAAATTGATAAAATAGACGTTGAATGTCCATTTGAGCATAGTGCAGTTAGTAATTACACTTTGGATGGAAACCGAGGCCAATGGTGACTTTAAAACTGTTATAGAGTTGAATGGCTGTGATAGAAGATAACTGAGGATGGATCAACAACATTGCAGTTACTCCACAATACTAACATAATATACTGTACCGACAAAACATGCATCCTGTTTGCAATAAGGCATTAAAGTAATACTGCAAAACATGCAACCTGTTTGCAATAAGTAACTAAAGTAATACTGCAAAACATGCATCCTGTTTGCAATAAGTAACTAAAGTAATACTGCAAAACATGCATCCTGTTTGCAATAAGGCATTAAAGTAATACTGCAAAACATGCATCCTGTTTGCAATAAGGCACTAAAGTAATACTGCAAAACATGCATCCTGTTTGCAATAAGGCATTAAAGTAATACTGCAAAACATGCAACCTGTTTGCAATAAGTAACTAAAGTAATACTGCAAAACATGCATCCTGTTTGCAATAAGTAACTAAAGTAATACTGCAAAACATGCATCCTGTTTGCAATAAGGCACTAAAGTAATACTGCAAAACATGCATCCTGTTTGCAATAAGTAACTAAAGTAATACTGCAAAACATGCATCCTGTTTGCAATAAGGCACTAAAGTAATACTGCAAAACATGCATCCTGTTTGCAATAAGGCACTAAAGTAATACTGCAAAACATGCATCCTGTTTGCAATAAGTAACTAAAGTAATACTGCAAAACATGCATCCTGTTTGCAATAAGTAACTAAAGTAATACTGCAAAACATGCATCCTGTTTGCAATAAGTAACTAAAGTAATACTGCAAAACATGCATCCTGTTTGCAATAAGTAACTAAAGTAATACTGCAAAACAAATATGGCAAAGAAATGTACACTTTGTCCTGAAGTACAAAGCGTTACGTTTGAGGCAAATCCAACACAACACATTCCTGAGTATCACTCTTCATATCTTCAAGCATGGTTGTGGTTGTATCATGTTATTGGTATGCTTGTCACTGGCAGGCACAAGGGAGTTTTTCAGGATACCAATAAACACAATTGAGCTAAGCACAGGCAAAATCCTACAAGAAAACTTGGTTCAGTCTGCTTTCCAACAGACACTGGCAGATAAATTCACATTTCAGCTGGACAATTACCTAAAACACAAATCCAAATATACACTGGAGGTGGCTTAACAAAACGACATTGAACGTTCCTAAATGTGGCCGAGTTACAGTTTTGACCTATATCGGCTTGAAAATCTATGGCAAGACTTGAAAATGGCTGTCTAGCAATTATCAACAACCAATTTTACAGAGCTTGAACCTTTTAAAGAATAATGGGCAAATATAGGACAATCTAGGCAAAGCTCTTAGAGACTTACCCAGAAAGACTCACAGCTGTAATCGCTGCCAAAGGTGATTCCAACATATTGAGTCAGAGAGTTGAATACTTATCTAATCAAGATATATTAGTGTTTTATTTTCCATTAACTTATTATTATTATTCAAACATTTTTCTTCCACTTTGACATTAGAGTATTTTGTGTAAATCATTGATAAACAAATTACATTAAATCCATTTTAATCCCACTTTGTAACACAACAAAATGTGAAAGCGGTGTGAATACTTTCTGAAGGCACTGTAGAGGTCACAAAGCATCTCAGAGTAGAAGTGCTGATCTAGGATCAGATTTGCTTTTCAGATCATAATGAATTAGATTATACGGACAGATTCTAGATCAGCACTCATACTCTGAGATTCTGAGATGCTTTGTGAATATGGGCCTTGGTGTTTCCATTCAGGGCAGAGGACAGGAGATAGAGGAGAAGGTTAGGGGGTGGAGGTAAAAGGTTAAAGGTGAGAAGTTACCTGTCAGCCCTGTGCCCGTGACTGTGTGGGAGAGAGGATAGTGTTAGCGCTACATGTGTTCTTGTAATGAGCACTGCAGAACCATTTTTTTGCAGATCTCATCCTGCATTATGACACTTCACCACTGGGTGACACTGTTGCTTCAGGTTAATTCTTCTGTCTCCTGTCTCACCTGATTTATTGAGGTTCAGGGCAGAAGAAGTGGTATCTTCTTCCAAACAGAAGACCATCATACCAGCACATGTCATATCTCTCGCCTCGTGTAGAACGACTTATGAAACTAATTTATCCTTTTAATCTTGAGTTGTGCTTAACTCCACATAAGCTCTCTATCTCTAGTTCTGTAATTACACTTCCTAGTCAAAGGCTGTGACAGATAAGAGAATATTCAACCAGGCTTCAAACATTCAGATGATATGGGCTTGATTAGCCAGACTTTCAATTATCATTTAAAGAGGAGCACAGAGGTGCTGTGAGTATTAGCCATGGGAGGGATTGGATTTTAAGGCTAAACTCTGGAGGATAAATGGCATTCATTTGGGCTCCACTCTTCACAGTTTCTGCTGTGAACTATTGAACTGGAGCTGGGCTTGGGGAAACTGGCTCTGCTGTGGGTGTGCAGGTGACTGTCAATGAGCAGTATGGCTCAAATAATAAAATGAGATAATAGTCCTTTCTACCTAGTATAACTATGAAGACAATCACCATCAGACATATTAAGTCATTTGATCCCAGTGAGCTAACCCCTGACCAGGGTTTCCGTTAGCTGGTAATTGTCGGCTTTTGGCCGATAATCCGGTAAATAAAATTGTTACTGGCCAAATTGACCTGAAAAACCAAAAACAATCCATTGAAAAATAATGCTCTTTATTAACTGATGGAAATACCAGTCGATGGAAATACATTTGACTGTCATGCTTATCGGTCAATAGGTTCATTTGCATAATAAATTGGAATAAATGTGCGCATTTGCGTTAGTCATCATGGCGCCGGAAAAAAACGTCAGCAGTTGTGCAACCAATTGTGCTAATATGTGTTTTTCCCCGCGTTATTTGTGACTTATTTTGTATATAATATTTCTGCAACCGTATCTTACGGCAAAAAAACAGCTTCTGGATTTCAGGACAGCCATCACTCACCTCGGATTAGACAAAGATGGTTTTCTACAACAAAGACGCTGCACCGGCAAGATAGAACAGCACACTCCAGTAAGACGAGGAGGGGCGGTCTGTGCATATTTGCAAACAACAGCTGGTGCACGAAATCTAAGGAAGTCTCTAGATTTTGCTCACCTGAAGTAGAGTATATTGTGATAAATTGTAGGCCACACTACTTGCCTAGAGAGTTTTCAGCTGTACTTTTCGTGGCTGTTTATTTACCATCACAGACAGATGCTGGCACTAAGATCAGCTGTATAAGGAAATAAGCTAACAGGAAACCACTCACCCAGAGGCGGCGCTCCTAGTGGCAGGAGACTTTAATGCAGGGAAACTTAAATCAGTTTGGTAGAACTGTTAAATGTTAAATGTGCAACCAGAAGGAAAACAATTCTAGATCACCTGTACTCCACACACAGAGACGCGTACAAAGCTCCCCCTCACCCTCCATTTGGTAAATCCGACCACAACTCTATCCTCCTGATTCCTGCTTACAAGCCAAAAATATAGACCAGTGACTCGTCTATAAAAAAGTGGTCAGATGAAGCAGATGCTAAACTACAGGACTGTTATGCTATCACAGACTGGAACATGTTCCGGGATTCTTCCGATGGCATTGAGGAATACACCACATCAGTCACTGGCTTTATCAATAAATGCATCGAGGACGTCGTCCCCACAGTGACTGTATTTACACACCCCAACCAGAAGCCATGGATTACAGGCAACATTCGCACTGAGCTAAAGGGTAGAGCTACCGCTTTCAAGGTGCGGGACTCTAACCCGGAAGCTTACAAGAAATCCTGCTATGCCCTGCGACAAACCTTCAAACAGGCAAAGTGTCAATACAGGGCTAAGATTGAATCATACTACACCGGCTCCGACACTCGTCTTATGTGGCAGGGCTTGCAACCTATTACAGACTGCAAAGGGAAGCACAGCTGCTAGCTGCCCAGTGACACAAGCTTACCAGACGAGCTAAATCACTTCTATGCTCACTTTGAGGCAAGCAACACTGAAGCATGCATGAGAGCATCAGCTGTTCCGGATGACTGTGTGATCACGCTCTCCGTAGCCGACGTGAGTAAGAACTTTAAACAGGTCAACATACACAAGGCTGCAGGGCCAGACGGATTACCAGGACGTGTGCTCCGGGCATGTGCTGACCAATTGGCAGGTGTCTTCACTGACATTTTCAACATGTCCCTGATTGAGTCTGTAATACCAACATGTCCCTGATTGAGTGTGTAATACCAACATGTTTCAAGCAGACCACTATAGTCCCTGTGCCCAAGAACACAAAGGCAACCTGCCTAAATGACTACAGACCCGTAGCACTCATGTCCGTAGCCATGAAGTGCTTTGAAAGGTTGGTAATGGCTCCAATCAACACCATTACCAAAGAAACACTAGACCCACTACAATTTGCATACCGCCCAAACAGATCCACAGATGATGCAATCTCTACTGCACTCCACACTGCCCTTTCCCACATGGACAAAAGGAACACCTATGTGAGAATGCTATTCATTGACTGCAGCTCAGCGTTCAACACCATAATGTAGTAGCTGTAGTGGAGCAGGTTGAAAGCTTCAAGTTCCTCTGTGTCCACATCAACAACAAATTAAAATGGTCCAAACACACCAAGACAGTCGTGAAGAGGGCACGACAAAGCCTATTCCCCCTCAGGAAACTAAAAAGATTTGGCATGGGTCCTGAGATCCTCAAAAGATTCTACATCTGAAACATCGAGAGCATCCTGACTGGTTGCATCACTGCCTGATACAGCAATTGCTCGGCCTCTGACCGCAAGGCACCACAGAGGTCCTGGATGGCAGGCTAAGCTGCCTGCCATCCAGGACCTCTACACCAGGCGGTGTCAGAGGAAGGCCCTAAAAATTGTCAAAGGCCCCAGCCACCCCAGTCATAGACTGTTCTCGCTACTACCGCATGGCAAGCTGTACCGGAGTGCCAAGTCTAGGACAAAAGGCTTCTTAAGAGTTTTGACCCCCAAGCCATAAGACTCAGGTAATCAAATGGCTACCCGGACTATTTGCATTGTGTGCCCCCCGCAACCCTCCCCCCCAACCCCTATTTTTACACTGCTGCTAGTCTCTGTTTATCATATATGAATAGTCACTTTAACTATACATTCAGGTACATACTACCTTAATTGGGCCGACCAACTAACCGGTGTCTGTATGTAGCCTCGCTACTTTTATAGCCTCGCTACTGTATATACGAGCATCACCACCCTGGATGGTTCAGACCTTGAATATGTGGACATCTATAAGTACCTAGGTGTCTGGCTAGACTGTAAACTCTCCTTCCAGACTCATATGAAACATCTCCAATCGAAAATCAAATCAAGGGTCGGCTTTCTATTCCGCAACAAAGCCTCCTTCACTCACGCCGCCAAACTTACCCTAGTAAAACTGACTATCCTACCGATCCTCGACTTCGGCGATGTCATCTACAAAATTGCTTCCAACACTCTACTCAGCAAACTGGATGCAGTTTATCACAGTGCCATCCGTTTTGTCACTAAAGCACCTTATACCACCCACCACTGCGACTTGTATGCTCTAGTCGGCTGGCCCTCGCTACATATTCGTCGCCAGACCCACTGGCTCCAGGTCATCTACAAGTCCATGCTATGTAAAGCTCCGCCTTATCTCAGTTCACTGGTCACGATGGCAACACCCATCCGTAGCATGCGCTCCAGCAGGTGTATCTCACTGATCATCCCTAAAGCCAACACCTCATTTGGCTGCCTTTCGTTCCAGTACTCTGCTGCATGTGACTGGAACGAATTGCAAAAATCCCTGAAGTTGGAGACTTTTATCTTCCTCACCAACTTCAAACATGTGCTATCTGAGCAGCTAACCGATCGCTGCAGCTGTACATAGTCTATTGGTAAATAGCCCACCCATTTTCACCGACCTCATCCCCATACTGTTTTTATTTATTTACTTTTCTGCTCTTTTGCACACCAGTATCTCTACCTGTACATGACCATCTGATCATTTATCACTCCAGTGTTAATCTGCAAAATTGTAATTATTCGCCTACCTCCTCATGCCTTTTGCACACAATGTATATAGACTCCCCTTTTTTTCTACTGTGTTATTGACTTGTTAATTGTTTACTCCATGTGTAACTCTGTGTTGTCTGTTCACACTGCTATTCTTTATCTTGGCCAGGTCGCAGTTGCAAATGAGAACTTGTTCTCAACTAGCCTACCTGGTTAAATAAAGGTGAAATAAAAAATAAAAAATAAATATAGCCTGTCTTTTTACTGTTGTTTTATTTCTTTACTTACCTATTGTTCACCTAACACCTTTTTTGCACAATTGGTTAGAGCCTGTAAGTAAGCATTTCACTGTAAGGTCTACTGTATTCGGCGCACATGACAAACAAACTTTGATTTGATTTGATCTTACTTATCACACGCACACAGCCTTTTACTTCATATTATGAGGCATATCTTACCTTGCTTCAAAGTAGCTTAGGCAAAATCCGACCATAAAAAAAGTGGAGTCAATTATTTTATAAAGACCTCCTCTTGTCATTGAAACCAGCATTTCTCCCCTGTTCTATTGGTTTTCATATCAACTTTCTTTGGTTGTCCAGAAGCCAGAGGCACAGTCCTAGTCATATTAGCAACCTATCCTAGTTGTTGCATCTTTAGATTCCCCCTCTTTCTATGTTTCTGAGATTCTCATATCTGTCATGCACTGAACCGGTCGCATCAGGTGCACTGTTAAGAATGTCCCCCCCCCCCCCCCGCGAATTGCATTTTGGCAAAAGTTTGAAAATTAAGTTTTATTGGCTGCCTCATTACACAACTTGCATGTTTTGTTTAGATTAATTACCATAATCTAAATGTGATTTCTGTCATTTTGAGCACCATGGCTGAACAACCTTACGGTTTACGCACTCAATGCATATGGGTCCGGTAAATGTGTCAAATGGTCGGAAAATTGTAATCTTCCCGGTCACATTGCCAGGTGCCACATTTTCCGAAACGGAAACCCTGCCCCTTGACCCCCTGGCTCACCTGCGAGCTGGAACGAAGGAGAAGTGTGCCGCCGTGTTGGGGGAGAAGTTTCTGGGGCTGTCCAGAGGGCTGCTCCCTGGGAGAGACGGAGAAAGAGAGGGAGAGAGAAGCAGAAAAGAGAGAAGAATTAAACACGGCATAAAAAGAAACAAAAGCCAGATTCTAGACTGAGTTAGTTTGTAAGTTATTCCCAGGGGAGAGAAAGGACATAATATAGGCATGTCAGTGAAGTGTGTGTAATAAGAGGTAGTGAAACTATGCAATAGATTAGCATTTACATTTGAGTCATTTACAGTAGTAGATGCTCTTAAGATTGCTAGGTGGGACAATCACATATCACAGGCATAGTAAGTACACTTTTCCTCAATAAAGTAGCTATCAGCAAAGTCAGAGCTGGAAGGGGGAGTGTTGGTTCAGGACAGTGTTTTTTGTATATACAGTGGGGAGAACAAGTATTTGATACACTGCCGATTTTGCAGATGTTGTAGAGGTCTGTAATTTTTACCATAGGTACACTTCAGCTGTGAGAGACAGAATCTAAAACAAAAATCCAGAAAATCACATTGTATGATTTTTAAGTAATTAATTTGCAATTTATTGCATGACATAAGTATTTGATCACCTACCAACCAGTAAGAATTCCGGCTCTCACAGACCTGTTAGTTTTTCCTTTAAGAAGCCCTCCTGTTCTCCACTCATTACCTATATTAACTGTACCTGTTTGAACTTGTTACCTGTATAAAAAACACCTGTCCACACACTCAATCAAACAGACTCCAACCTCTCCACAATGGCCAAGACCAGAGAGCTGTGTAAGGACATCAGGGCTAAATTGTAGACCTGCACAAGGCTGAGATGGGCTACAGGACAATAGGCAAGCAGCTTGGTGAGAAGGCAACAACTGTTGGTGCAATTATTAGAAAATGGAAGAAGGTCAAGATGACGGTCAATCACCCTCGGTCTGGGGCTCCATGTAAGATCTCACCTCGTGGGGCATCAATGATCATGAGGAAGGTGAGGGATCAGCCCAGAACTACACGGCAGGACCTGGTCAATGACCTGAAGAGAGCTGGGACCACAGTCTCAAAGAAAACCATTAGTAACACACTACGCTGTCATGGATTAAACTCCTGCAGCGCACACAAGGTCCCCCTGCTCAAGCCAGCGCATGTCCAGGCCCGTCTGAAGTTTGCCAATGACCATCTGGATGATCCAGAGGAAGAATGGGAGAAGGTCATGTGGTCTGATGAGACACAAATAGAGCTTTTTGGTCTAAACTCCACTCGCCGTGTTTGGAAGAAAAAGAAGGATGAGTACAACCCCAAAAACACCATCCCAACAGTGAAGCATGGAGGTGGACACATTATTTGGGGATGCTTTTCTGCAAAGGGGACAGGACGACTGCACCGTATTGAGGGGAGGATGGAAGGGGTCATGTATCGCAAGATCTTGGCCAACAACCTCCTTCTCTCAGTAAGAGCATTGAAGATGGGTCATGGCTGGGTCTTCCAGCATGACAACGACCCGAAACACACAGCCAGGGCAACTAAGGAGTGGCTCCGTAAGAAGCATCTCAAGGTCCTGGAGTGGCCTAGCCAGTCTCCAGACCTGAACCCAATAGAAAATCTTTGTAGGGAGCTGAAAGTCCATATTGCCCAGCGACAGCCCCGAAACCTGAAGGATCTGGAGAAGGTCTGTATGGAGGAGTGGGCCAAAATCCCTGCTGCAGTGTGTGCAAACCTGGTCAAGAACTACAGGAAACGTATGATCTCTGTAATTGCAAACAAAGGTTTCTGTACCAAATATTAAGTTCTGCTTTTCTGATGTATCAAATACTTATGTCATGCAATAAAATGCTAATTAATTACTTAAAAATCATACAATGTGATTTTCTGGATTTTAGATTCCATCTCTCACAGTTGAAGTGTACCTATGATAAAAATTACAGACCTCTACATGCTTTGTAAGTAGGAAAACTTGCAAAATCGGTGGTGAATCAAATACTTGTTCTCCCCACTGTATATATATATATATTTTTTTTTAAATTATTATTTAAGATACTCTTTGAAGATGTAGGGTTTCAGGTGCTTTCGGAAGATGATCAGGGACTCTGCTAGCCGAGCTTCAGGGGGAAGCTGGTAAAATCAAATCAAATGTATTTGTCACATATGCTGAATACAACAGGTGTAGACCTTACAGTGAAATGCTTACTTACAAGCCCTTAACCAACAATGCAGTTTTCAGAAAATACCTTGCACCATTGGGGTGCAAGGACTGAGAAGAGCTTGGACTGTGCTGAGCAGGAGCTTGACAGTAAAAAATAACCCAACACCACAATCACACAGGTTAGATGAAAACCCTTAACCCTTAATGGCATGTGAAAACTATTGTTCTGTCATCCCTGTGTGTGTGTACTGCATAGGGCCTACATACAGTATACCCTCCAACTCCTCCTTCAGCATACGCTAAAACAGCAAATACGTGCCCCCATCACGCCTCCTCTCCTCCTCATCCCTTCGTCTTCCTCCTTTCCGACAGGAAAGGGTATTTCAGAGATCACAAAGCTCTTGATGGAGTGTTCTAATTTAGCCAGGGACAGACGACGTAAGGAGAGAACAAGAGGAGAGGCGGGGAGGATCCAGATGAAAGGGGTGTTTAATCAATGGCTGCTAATCGTCTGGTTCTTCTCAGCAACAAGCAGCACAATCAGAGCGCAATGAGATGAATGAGAGGAATAAAGCATTTACTGGCCATTAGAGAAAGAAGATGGACACCAACAAGCTACTAGACCGACAGACAGAACTTAACATCTTACTACTGTCTCAATATAGACTAAATCATACAGCAGTACAGACAGTGGAGAGTGGGGATGGAGAGAGTGGGGGGGAGTAAGAAAGCAAGCGTAAAAGAGAGCAGGGTTGATTAAACAATCTGAAGTTCGGGCATATATATAGAACCCTTAATGTCTGTCTGCTAATTAGCCTACATTGTGGGTACCCAAAGCTCAACATAGAGAAAATCCGGGGTGTGAAGTAACAAATTGCTCAACATGGAAAAGCCAAATCCGCTTCACATAAATCATCCCAATCAATCTGAGGAGTGGGACAGGGGAGATGGGGAGGGGGGGGGGGGTGAAACATGTGGGGCGCTGCTCTCACCCCTCACTGGGTGGTGAAGCATAGCAGACGGGGTGCTGGGGGTTGGCTCCCACCTCCCTCCCTCCTGCATCAATTATGTATTTTCTGAGAATGTGACGCCAGAACAGATCCTTTAAAGGCCCAATACAGCTGTTTTTATATCCATATCAAATCCTTCTGGGTTACAATTAAGTACCTTGGTCTAAGGCACTGCATCTCAGTGCAAGAGGCGTCCAGGCTGCATCACATCCGGCCGTGATTGGGAGTCCCATACGGCAGCGCACAATTGACCCAGCATCGTCCGAGATTGGCCGGTGTAGGCCGGTATTGTAAATAAGAATTTGTTCTTAACTGACTTGCCTAGTTAAATAAAAACTAAAAACCTTACTGTAACAGTTTTCCATAAAATTTGGCAAAAATAGTTTTTTGTAGCTAAAAAGCTTTCTCAAGCAAGAATTTTGCTAGGACTGTCTGGGAGTGGTCTGAGTGGGGAGAGGACAACTTAAAACTAGCTGTTATTGGCAGAGAGATTTGGAGCTCTCTATGTTATTGGTTTATTGACCAATTTACCGCCTGGTGATGTCATCAGGCAAGCCTGAACTCCCTTAGAAGGTCCTGTGTAGATTGCACTTTCAACAAGCAACTATCAGGAAATAACACTGATCACATTTTTTTGGCACACTTTAACAGCGTTAATTTCATTAGCGGATGTACAATATCATACAAAACACAGGAAATTTTCACTGCTCTGGGCCTTTAAATATTAATTAATTATTAATTAATTCCCTGTCTATCTGCCGGAGTAGGAAACACTTGGCTCCTCTTGCATGTGTGTGTGTGAGTGAGTGTGTCTTTGTGTGTGTATATAGTATGTGGTGTGTATGTGTGTCTTGGAACTTGGAGTGCGTAACCCTGAGCAGTGTGTTAAGGCTGGGGCCTGTCAGTGAAAGCTGTTTTTAAATGGGCTTGGGGCCTCAGAGGGGCTATTAGGAGGCTTAGAGGCATGAGCTCAATCACTCTGCACTGTGTTTCGCCACATAGATACAGTGCATACAAGCAGGCAGGGGGCTAGATGAATAGATACACACCTCACTGAGAGCAGGAACCATTATTCAAATGAAGTCGCATTCACAGACACAGGGTGATACACATAGGCAAAGAATGACATTACATTATGGTGAGGAGAGATACTGGAGTTTACTTCAGGGAAACAAAGACACAGTGTGTGTGTGTGTGTGTGTGTGTGTGTGTGTGTGTGTGTGTGTGTGTGTGTGTGTGTGTGTGTGTGTGTGTGTGTGTGTGTGTGTGTGTGTGTGTGTGTGTGTGTGTGTGTGTGTGTGTGTGTGTGTGTGTCAAGGTAAACAGGGATTCAGAGGTGTATTATTCCATTTGCACTTGAGAGCCCATGGTGTGAGATATGAGAGTTGTTAGAGAGCACTATGGGATTTTCAGCAACAAAAACTAAAAAAACTCCTCAACTCTAAGTGTTTCCCTGATGGGAGAAACCCTATCCTTGTTCTACACCCCTGGAGTCATGTTAATTGGGTTGCCACTCATGAAAGAAGAGATGTATGCAGACAGACAGCTAGCTATCGCAGTGAGAGTGACCCATTTTACCTCCCACATAAACAAACACACTCATACAGACGTCTTCGCAGAGAAAATACAATAACTCAACAAAAAAAAGGGAAAGATTATCTATGCAAAATGTCCAAATGACATCAGTTTGACTGGTGGTAAAGAAACAGAAAGCTGTAAAAATGACCCAACGTGTTTCAGTTCGGCTTCGATGCATATTTTATGTGGTAGAAATACGATCAGCTTTTATGACGCTTCTGTCATGAGAGGGATGGAGTTGGGCCGGTTTTATGACTTAATGACCGGTTGTAAATACCTTGCAGAAACTCTCCCTTTGGCTCATCAGTTTGGGAGAATGGAATGTCTGCTGTGTTACACAGAGAGACCGTGCCGCCAGAACTTCAACATCAAACAATGGACATTGAAACAATATTTCTAACATAAATAATGTTGGGAATGATGACAGATGAAATACGAGAAATTAATGTCTATTTTGTGATGTCATTAAAATTATCAGAAAGACGTTATAACGGAAACATTGTAACTTTAAGAGCTTTCACAATGTATACATCAGATTTTACACCTAAATGTTGTAAAACATATGATTAAATATGAAACTATTTGTGAAAAGATAACAATGTGATTTTTGACTTCTAAATGTATTTTCTTGCAAAACTTGTGCCAGTCAGTAGCTGTCACGTTGTATAAATTATTGGAGACAGGCGCAGGAATTTGTAAAAGGGGGGGTTTAATACTCCGCCCAAAATATACAATATGCCATGAAAAGGCACGGGGGACGAAGCCCAAAACAAACACGTATACAAAAACACAGGGATGTAACCCAAACAAAAGAGCGAGGTAAAATACACGGGACCCACAATACACTACATTGGCCGAGACCCATAATAACAAATGCTCAACAATACATGGGACGAGACCCGTAATAACAAGTGCACAAAACACGCAGCACAAAAGACGAAATAACAAAGCACAGGTACTCACAAGACCAACGGACATGGGAACAATAACCGACAAGACAATGGTGAACAGAAGACACATACAGACAATTACTAATCAGGGGAATTGGAATCAGGTGTGCGTAATGAGACAGTTCATGAATGCCTAGAGGCTGGTGACATAGACCTCCGGAACTGGTGCACGGAATGAGCAGCAGTACTGGGGGAGTCCGTGACAGTAGCTACGCTACTCAGGCCAGAGTAGATGGGAACTACTCCCCATAGACCGATTGAGTGGATTCAACAGCGAGACGACCAAGAAAGACATCTACGTGTAAATATTTGTTGCATTTCTAATCCGAATAAGCGGTTGTTAGGGTGCTAAATATTCATATTTACGGTGAGCGTAGTTTCCAAATGTATGTATGATAAGTCCACTCTTTTTGTCTCTCCCGCTCTTGATCTTTCCCTACCCCTTTCCATTGTGTAACAAGCTGTCATGTGTGTGTGTGTGTGTGTGTGTGTGTGTTTATGTATTTCTATGTGATTATTTAGTTAGTTAGTAAATAAATAATTAAGACAATTTGTGTATTGCTGATTCATCACTTAGGTTGGGGTTCGTGCAGATGTACCAGGTCAACGACATTCAGAATGAGACTGATATGAGGAAATTATTGATTGATGACTGGTATGATGCTATATTCTTGAGTTAATTCGGGAAACGGCAACTCATTAAATAAACTTTTCCCGTGGTGGCCCAAATTCCTAGTGAGTTAATAGTTACATGATTCATTTAATCGAGTAATAATTAAACATAGTAGGTAATTATTCGATAAATAAATAATGATAGTCACGTCGTCACACTTTAATGATGAAGACAGCACCTCTGCACACCTGAACATTGCATTCTCTCAAGATGCAGAAAGAATTCAATCCTATTTCTCCACTCCTGTTCCCAAGTCCAAATCATGCCTACTTTTGGTGTATAATTTTACTGCAACAAATGTTTCATTCTACAGGAGTTATTATTAAGGCTATGTGAGAGGTTATAGACCTACAGTCAGTGTCCAGATTTCAGTTTTGATTTAACCCATCTAAACAGTAGGCTCAGTTCCCTTAACATGCCAAAGGCCCGTCTTGTGACAGCGCCTCACAATCATCACACATAACAAGGCCGACACTGCTATCATCCTCTTTTACTACTTGACCAAATCTTTTCCAAACATTACTTTTCTGGCCCTCCCGTCTCTTTATTTTTCAACTCTTCTTTCGCAGCGTTTCTCTTGTTGAGTTCAATTTAGACAATGTCCTTTTGACCTCCGCGGATTGACGTGAACTTTTTCTGCCAGTTCCCAAAAGCAATATTTGGCGCGCGTACAGTTAAGCCCTGAAGTTTAGGCTTATGCACTTATACCAGATAGCCTAAAATAATGAATGAAAAACCTCAATGTAGCCTATATAAATTGCACAACGATTATACATTCGTAGATTTTTTAAAGGTATTGTTTCTCTTTATTCAACCCATCTGCCACACACCCGCCCTTCAGCCACACAACATTTAATGACTCTATAAACCTATCCGCTCCGCGGATACAACCACAGGGGCTGCAGGTTATGAGTTAACCGGTGCATCACTAGCACACATCCCTCCATCTCAGTGGCATTCAAACTTTTTCAGCGTGGACCCGATTTTTTTCCAGCAGAATCTCTGGGGGAATTCACAATCACCGCCGAGAGAGAGAGAGAGAGAGAGAGAGAGAGAGAGAGAATTTAATCCAAGTCATTTTTCAGAGATATAAAGAATCCTCCATTTCATTAGTATTAAGTAATTAGGTAAGAAACGTCTAAAGCAAAGACATGATTAAACTCTTAACTCTATATGCTGCTAGAGCTGAGGGAGAATCAGATGGAATTAACACTGACTGACTGACTAAATGACTGACATACTAAATGATTGACTCCATGACTGACTGACTGTCAGCAATAGGAACTAACCGAGGGAGTGCAGAAGAGAAGCACAATCCAGTAGGTCGGTGTGTAGACAGACAGAAGTGAACATAAACTGTTTTTTGGATGATTGACAGGGCTGCAATTCTCATTGGAAGTGAGTGGCTCTCTTAGATATGGGTTACCATGGGGAAATCAGACAGCGAGCAGTTTAAAATCCCACTCTGCAGTAGAGGAGTGTGCTAATTAATCTCTCTGAGTCAGAACCCCTCTCCCCCACACAGAGTTATAAGGTATCAGAACGCTCTGTTACTTTACAACTCTGCTAGCCTCACCAACAGCAGGAGCACAACTATGTCTTTATAGCTGTCAGGAGACAAATTATTTCACAGCAGCAGCACAAAGTAACACTATAAAGCCATCACACTTTTGAAGCCTTAAGCTATTAAAATATGGTCTATGGCTGCATTTGGCTAATTGCAGTATCTTACTAATATCTCTCAAATGTAAAGTTACTTGTATAAGTGAGGTATAACTGGGGAACAGATGCAAACTTGTTGATCATTATCTTAATGGTGTTGTAGTTAGTTAGCGGTTCATGTTTTCCCAGATTGCAGTGGCACACGGCTGGGTTGGCAGAGAGGACGCCAGATGGGGCACAGACAGGGTGGTACTAGGTCTGTTGCCACAGCAACACAACAGCATCTTTCTGGGCAGAGACAGTCAGTCGGCTGAAGGGCAGAGATAAAAGAGAGAGAGAGACAGAGATAACGGTGTTGTTTATGAATGCTGCCCATGACATGCCAGTGCCCAGAAGCCACAAATCCAGCAGTAGGAAGAGGAGCTCTCTCGCCCAAATGAACACAAAAGGAAAAGCTGAAATGTCTTGAGTCAATAAGTACTCAAACCCTTTGTTATGGCAAGCCTAAATAAGTTCAGGAGTAAAAATGTGCTTTATTATTTGTCACATGCGCCGATTACAACTGTAGACTTTAGCGCAAAATGCTTACTTATTAGCCCTTAACCAACAATGCAGTTAAGAAAAATAAGTGTTAAGAAAGTATTTACTAAAATAAACTTTAGTAAAAAAAAATATATATATATATATATATATATATATATATATATATATAGAGGGAAAGGTTGTTGTCCTGGCCTATAGGCTGTCTCATCCTTGTCAGTGATCAGGCCTACCACCGTTGTGTCGTCAGCAAACTTAACGATGGTGTTGGATTCGTGCTTGGCCACGCAGTGGTGGGTGAACAGGGAGCACAGGAGGGGACAAAGCATGCACCATAGAGGGGCCCCCGTGTTGAGGATCAGCGTGGCAGATGTGTTGTTGCCTACCCTCACCACCTGAGGGTGTTGTCAGGAAGACCAGGATCCAGTTGCAGAGGGAGGTGCTTAGTCCCAGGGTCCTTAGTTTAGGGATGAGCTTTGTGGGCATTATGGTATTGAATGCTGAGCTGTAGTGAATGAACAGCATACTCACATAGGTGTTCCTTTTGTCCAGGTGGGAAAGGGCAGTGTGGAGAGCGATAGAAGTTGCATCATCTGTGGATCTGTTGGGGCGGTATGCTGGTGTTGATATGAGCCATGACCAACCTTTCAGAGCACTTATTGGCTACTGACACGAGTGCTACGGTCCAGTCATCATTTAGACAGGTTACCTTCACTTTCTTGGGCACAGGGACTATGGTGATCTGCTTGAAACATGTAGGTAAAACAGACTTGGTCAGGGAGAGGTTGAAAATGTGAGTGAAGACACTTGCCAGTTGATCCGCACATGTTCTGAGTACACGTCCTAGTAATCCTTCTAGCCCCGCGGCCTTGTGAATGTTGACCTGTTTAATGGTCTTGCTCACATTGGCTATGGAAAGCATGATCAAACAGTAGTCCGGAACAGCTGGTGCTCCCATGCATGCTTCAGTGTTGCTTGCCTCGAAGCAAGCATAAAAGGCATTTAGCTCATCTGGTAGGCTCGCGTCACTGGGCAGCTCGCAGCTGGGTTTCCCTTTGTAGTACATAATAGTTTGCAAGCCCTGCCACATCCGACGAGCGTCAGAGCCGGTGTAGTAGGATTCAATCTTAGTCCTCAATCTAGTCCTGTATTGACACTTTGCCTGTTTGATGGTTCGTCTGAGGCCATAGTGGGATCTCATAAGCATTCGGATTAGTGACCTGCTCATTGAAAGCGGCAGCTCTAGCCTTTAGCTCGGTACGGATGTTGCCTGTAATCCATGGCTTCTGGTTGGGATATGTACGTACGGTCACTGTGGGGATGATGATTTTGATGCACAAAATTGATGAAGCCGGTGACTCAGGTGGTATAGTCCTCAATGCGATTGGATGAATCCCAAAACATATTCTAGTCTGTGCTAGCAAAACAGTTCTGTAGCTTAGCATCCGCGTCATCTGACCACTTCTGCATTGAGAGAGTCACTGGTACTTCCTGCTTTAGTGTTTGCTTGTAAGCAGGAATCAAGAGGATGGAATTATGGTCAGATTTGCCAAATGGAGGGCAAGGGAGAGCTTTGCACGCATCTCTGTGTGATGAGTAAAGGTGGTCTAGAGTTTTTTTCCTCTCTGGTTGCACATGCTGATAGAAATGAGGTAAAACGGATTTAAATGTGCCTGCATTAAAGCCCCCGGCCACTAGGTGCGCCGCTTCTGGATGAGCATTTTCTTGTTTGCTTATGGCCTTGAGTGTGGTCTTCGTACCAGCATCGGTTTGTGGTGGTAAATAGACGGTTACGAAGAATATAGATGACAACTGTCTTGGTAGATAGTGTGGTCTACATCTTCTCATGAGGCACTCGAGGCGAGCAATACCTCGAGACTACCTTAATATTTGACATTGCGCACCAGTTGTTATTGACAAATAGACACACACCCCCACCCCTCGTCTTACCAGAGTTACATAATAAGTTGCATGGACTCACATGGTGTGCAATAATAGTGTTTACCATTATTGCTGAATGACTACCTCCTCTCTGTACCCCACATATACAATTATATGTAAGGTCCCTCAGTCAAGCAGTGAATTTCAAACACCGATTCAACCACAAAGACCAGGGAGGTTTTCCAATGTCTCACAAAGAAGGGCACCTATTATTTGATGGGTACAAAAAAAGCAGCAATGAATATCCCTTTGAACATGATGAAGTTAATTACACTTTATGGTGTATAAATACACCCAGTCACTATACGTCCTGAATACAATACGTTATGTTTGGGGCAAGTCAAATACAACACCTACACTGAGTATCACTCTTCATATTTTCACGCATGGTGGTGGCTGCATCATGCTATGGATATGCTTGTCATCGGCAAGGACTAGGATGTTTTTTATGATAAAACATTTAACAGAATAGAGCTAAGCACAGGCAAAATCCTAGAGGAAAACTGGTTTCAGTCTGCTTTTTAAATGTTTTATTTTATTTCACCTTTATTTAACCATGTAGGCTAGTTGAGAACAAGTTCTCATTTACAACTGCAACCTGGCCAAGATAAAGCAAAGCAGTGTGACACAGACAACAACACTGAGTTACACATGGAATAAACAATAAACAAGCCAACAATACAATAAACAAGTCAATGACAGTCAATAAATAGTCCATAGGAGCGAATAATTACAATTTAGCAGATTAACACTGGAGTGATGAATGAACAGATGATGATGTGCAAGTAGAGATACTGGTGTGCAAAAGAGACACGGAGACAAATTCACCTTTCATCATGACAATAACCTAAAACACAAGGCCAAATATACACTGGAGTTGGAAATATATGGCAAGACTTTAAAGTGGCTGTTTAAGCAATGATCAACAAACAATATGACAGAGCTTGAAGAATTATGTGAAAATATTGTACAAACCAGGTGTGCAAAGCTCTTAGGGACCTTCCCCAAAAGTATATATGTCCCCCTTCCACTTTGACATTAGTATTTTGTGTTGACCCAAAAACTACATTTAAATCAATTTGAATCCCAGTTTGTAAGACAACAAGATGTGGGGAAAGTCAAGACGTGTGAATACTTTCTGAACATACTGTAAACTGAACAAAAATATAAATGCAACATTTAAAGTGGTGGTCCCATGTTTGAGCTGGAATAAAAGATCCCAGAAATGTTCCATCTGCACCAAAAGCTTATTTCTCTCAAATGTTGTGCAGAAATGTGTCTCATCCCCGTTAGTGTGCATTTCTCCTTTGCCAATATAATCCATCCACCTGACAGGTGTGACATATCAAGATCATTACACAGGTGCACCTTGTGCTGTGGACAATAAAAGACCACTCTAAAAATGTGCATTTTTGTCACACCTCACAATACCCCAGATGTCTCAAGTTTAGAGGGAGCGTGCAATTGGCATGCTGACTGCAAGAATGTCCACCAGAGCTGTTGCCACAGAAATTTATGTTCATTTTTCTACCATAAGCCACCTCCAGCATCGTTTTAGAGAATTTGGCAGTACCTTACGTCCAACTGGCCTCACAACCGCAGACCACGCAAGCCCAGGACCTCCACACCCGGCTTCTTCATCTGCAGGATCATCTAAGACCAGCCACTTGGACAGGTGATAAAACTGAGAAGTATTTCTGTCTGTAATAAAACCATTTTGTTGGGAAAAACTAATTATGATTAGCTGGGCCTGGCTCCCCAGTGGCTTGGCTTGGCTCCCAAGTGGATGGATCAATGCCCTCCCAGGCCCACCCATGGCTGCACCACTGCACAGTCATGTGAAATCCATAGATCAGAGCCTGATGAATTTATTCAAATGTACTAATTTCTTTATATGAACTGTAACTCAGTAAAATCGTTGAAGTTGTTTGTGCATGTTGAGTTTATATTTTTGCTCAGTTTAGCAAGCCACAGCCGGCCACGTGTAGGAGCGAACCATTTTCGTGAGCGGGGTGGTGTACCTAATAAACTGGCCACCGAGTGCACATGAGTGAGTGCTCTAGAGGGAGCAATGACAGAAAAGCCAATAGAAGCCAGAGGTCAAGATCATAGCTTCTCTCCTCCAGCATGTCCTGCAACCCAAAGTGTGTGTGTGTGTGTGAGCGTGTGTGTGCATGCGTGTGAGCGTGTGTGCTTGACAGCCTATACAGTTTTATTATTTCCTGTTGAAGAAATGAGCTGGTTGTGATTGCATTTCATTAAATGTCACCAGGCTCAACACACGGGCCACAGCTCCTGTTGAGACCGTGCTGTGATTTCCTGTAACCCTGTCTGTTACTCTCTCCAGCTCCTTTCTCTATCTCTCCTCCAATTTTCTCTCATTCTCTATATCTATCTCTTTGGAAGAGGGGTGTGGGTGCGCGCATGCATGCGCGTGTGTGTGTGTGTGTGTGTGGTGGCCGGCATGGCAAACTGTCAGAGCATTCACCTAAACCTGTCAGATTACATTAGGCTGCTGCATCAGCGCTGGAGACACCTGAACGGAGATAACACAGGCACGCAGGCATGTACATGCTAGGGATGTGACAAATGGACAATTTTTCTAAACGTTTAAACATCATAACATTCAGAGAAAAAAAAAACATACAACTCCACATCAATTCACAATGCAGAATAATGGTCTCTTTACACATGACCGCAAGGGCCGGGCAGTGAAGTGACATCTACCGCAGTCATGTACCCATGAAAGCGCCTCAGCAATGGCATGTTTGCTTGTCTGTAATGGTACACTACAGCTTTTCAAACGCCGACATGAAACCTTCTCTGGAGATAGTTTCGAAGCGCCACTGAATGGGCATTTTACTTGTCTGTATAGGAATACCCTATCTGAACCGGGATTAACGTCCATCACTAGGTGGGCAGAACTGTCAATCAAATAATCTTGAGCTGCCTGCACGCAGCCTGCCTGTATGCTGCTTGCGTGCAGACCACTCTCACTCTCTCCTAAAAAAAATAACTTTAAAGTTTGTTAAATACCGTGATTTACCATGACATTCAGTAGAAAGAAAACTTCTGCTCGGTATCGACTCCTAAAATTCTATATTTTTGGAACAGAGACAGATTAGTTGCCACACTTCCACGAACACAAACGCTCACATCTTTCATAGCGAGCTAGCGAAGGACTGCGAGAGAGAGAAGGGACATAGAATAGGCAGGTCGGCCACTAGGCAGAAGGAGTCAGAACCCTGCACTAGGTCTATCTATCCACAATCAAAAACTGTATTTCGCAATGGAATGTTGTATTTCGCAACTTCAGTAAAGCAGGGCCTATCATCAATGAATAGGCTAGGATATTCTACATGCAACAGATTGAAGACTGAACACACTCACATTATTAGCGAAGATTAAGAGCAGGCGAGCAAGCTGCACTTTGATTTTAATTCAGTGGAGGAAAAAAAACAACAACATTGTTTATCCATTAGGGATTTTTCTTAACAATAAAGGATCCCAATTTTGTTTAAATGTTTTAACGTTAAAACGTTCACAACCCTAGCGCACACACACAGACATGTACACAATCCCCAGCAACAAGGAGCTACAGTATGTAACGCGTTGACTCTGACTAAACAACCAATGAACACTATTTACTGAATGTGTATGAGTGTTCTCTGTATCTGTGACTTGCTGGGTGGATCCATGCTGTGTTGGCACTTTTCCATGTCATGGAACGGTTGTCTCCACATGCAGTGGTTCCGGTTCTATCCACACAGACACACACTCTAATGTCACAGGAACAGCAGAGCCACTAGGCCCTGACTGTGCAGAGCTCAGTGTGTATTCTCAGCTCCTAATTGGGTCATATGCAAATAAATAATTGTATGTACAGTTTTTTGTAGGCTAAACAGCCGGTAACAGACTCATTGAAAGGTGTCCATCCACTCTACCCAGAGTGCGTGGAAACACGCTTTGCTGATTAAATTTCACTTCCTTATGTTAATAAAATACATTTTACCAAGACAAATATGATTATAATTGTTCTGAATCATTCAACGAGGTCATTCTCTAACATATTATTAGCATTATATTTTTTTTAAAGTCGGATTTCGCAACATCCGATAATAAGAACTGAGCTCTGTTGACATAGCTGTGCATGTTTCTCATAACTTTTTTACATTTTGTGGTCAATTTTCAATTTTTCATTTTACATTTTGTGGTCGTCGTCTTCAAAGTTGTTTCAGCGAGTGGCAAAAAGCTAAATTAGCATGACACGAGCTGAATTAAATGTTAAAGGCTTTGGAAATAAAAAGCATGGCATCAGTGCGCCATTGACATTTCACAGAGATACGCTTGTTTTTGTGATACATTTTTGAAAAAGAAGAGGAATTTCAAATGAATATGAAAGGTGTATACTACCGTACATGTCATGTCATGTCTCAAAATCGATGTCCATCTTACCTCTATATTATTTGATGTCCTGTGTATTCGAGAAGAAAGATGACGAGCTCAACGGGAAAGTGAGCCTGTCAGGTAGCTAGTAGCCTTAATTCTTGCACAGAATCCAGCCTAGTTGACGCAATGTAATTTCCCAGATTTTTGACCATTATTTTTCTCTGGCCTCTTATTGACTTAACTTAGTCACCTTAATTCTTAGTCCTACAAAGGTGAAAACTCCAATAACGTTTGAACGGATAATGATTGAGACATAGGGTTTGGACCATTGGATTTCTCAGAGGATTATCTACACAATTAACATATGATCAAAGTATGCATTTTTGATTGGGCACCCTACTCAATGTCAGCAGGCTACTTTTTCCACTTCAGAAATGAACTAGGCTTCTTTTCATTTAGCCTTTCTCCCGCTAGAACAAACGATATGCATCTTCTAGTGATCCATTGATAGGACAGGCGCCTGTCAGTCACAAAGCAAGCAATGACATCGAAACACTGCTGTCTGTCCCGCCTCTCGGTACCTGTGTTATTTGGTGTGCTGTGGTTGGCTGCAGTCAAATTTATTTTCACGGAGGAGGGAAGACCATGATGCTTCTTCATTGTCTCCTGTGAGTGAATTTACACGTCCCATGTAATGTAAGTGGTAACGATGAGTTGAAAGCCACTTAGTTATTGTTTTGTGGCACATTCATTTGTTTTCTTTTGCATGTTTCATAGGCCTATAGCCAGCCACGGAGAGAGGGTGCATAGGCTATTTACTGTTTTTTTGATTGACGAACGAACAGCTTAGTTTATAAAATATGTCGACCTGAATTAATAAAGTTCAATATACTGTATATACCTTTGGTATTCATAAATCATACAACATAGTTAAATGTCCATGGTATCGCATCTAGACAAGTAATCTTGTTAGTATTTTCCTAGGATTCGAAGCCCATGTCGAGACTTGCCAGTGTACCCTAACGTAAACTCACTCACTTTTTCACCCCCTTTCCAACAGAATCAATTACATGACCTAAACGCTGCCCGTTTCTGCATGATTCAAGAAGGCAATGAGCCCCGTCGGGTCTTTTTAAAAATGGCGGGTGGGGAAGCGAAACTAATGCGTGATAGTGAGAAGGAGAGAGGTTGTGTGGGAAAATTGTTTTTTTTTCACTCTGTCCAACTTGTCACCGTATCGCCTCTAAAATGTAAATAAAACACTATAAAGAGTTTGAAGGTTTGTGTCGAATTTGAATTGGGTTTTTAGGGCGGTGCTAAAGTGATCTTAGAAGTAAACAGCGGCTTTGAGAATGATGATCGCATGCCATGATGACGCAAAAAAATGACTAGGTATCCCCCCTTACCCCAGTCACTGTCCATTTCTTGTTTTTAAAGGATGAGAGAAGTGCTACACCTGGTGGAGAGAGATTGTAAAACAGAAATAGTTGCTTTATGTGTGCTGTACGTTACGACATGACACGTCACGATGTAACGGAGGGTCAGTTTGTTTCAACTTCTCTCCAATACTATGGAGCCATTACCATGTCGATCAACGCTCGAATAGAAACCTAGTTCACACCCCTAATTTTGACGTCAACACAGTCACTAGAGTCCCATTAGTTTTCTTTGTAGCCTCGTTTGAATGTTGCGCACATTCGTACGGAATGGGGTGAGTTTACGTTACCTAGTGACCGGTTGATCACGAACAACCTGATTTTTTTAGGTGAACGGAACCAAACGTTAGACTTCGGCTTTTGACATTAGGCTTTTGACATTAGGCTTTTGACATTAGGCTTTTGACATTAGGCTTTTGACATTATCGATCATAGTCTGCTGATGGAAAAGCGTATGTGTTAAGTTTTCAATTTGACTAACGACATGCCACAGGCATTGAGTAAAGCCAGCGTGTCTATGTATGCGGAGGACACAATACTATGCACGTCAGCTACTACAGAGAGTGAAATCCCTGCAACACTTAACTTAAGACTTGCAGTTCATTTCAGAATGGGTGGCAAGGAATAGGTTAGTCCTAAATATTTCAAACTAAAAGCATTGTATGTGGGACAAATCATTCACTAAACCCTAAACCTCAACTAAATCTTGTGAGAAATAATGTGGAAATCTAGCAAGTTGTGGTGACCACTGCCATGGTCAAAACATGTTGATACATTAGCTAAGATGGGGAGAAGTCTGTCCATAATAAAGCGCTGCTCTGCCTTTTTAACAACACTATCAACAAGGCAGGTCCTACATGCTCTAGTTTTGCAGCACCTGGACTACTGTCACGCCTTGACCATAGAGAGCCCTCGGGGTTCTCTATGGTGTTTTAGGTCAGGGTGTGACGAGGGGGGTTTCTAGGTATTACATTTCTATGTTGGTGTGTGTGTGTGGTTCCCAATTGGAGGCAGCTGATGATCGTTCCCTCTAATTGGGGATCATACTTTGTGTGTCCTTTTTCCCACCTGCGATGAGGGATATTGTTTTGTGTGAGTGCCTATGTGCTCTACGTATTTCACGATTGTTATATCTTTGTTGTTTTGGAAGTCTCACTATCATTAAAATGTGGAACTCTACTGACGCTGCTCCGTGGTCCAATTATTCATACGACGGTCGTGACAACTACTGTTCAGTCGTGTGGTCAGGTGCCACAAAGAGGACCTTGGAAAATTACAATTGGCTCAGAACAGGGCAGCACGGCTGGCCCTTAAATGTACACAGACAGCTAACATTAATAATATGCATGTAAATCTCTCATGGCTCAAAGTGGAGGAGAGATTGACTTCATCACTACTTGTTTTTGTAAGACGTATTGACATGCTGAATACACCGAGGTCTGTTTAAACTACTAACACACAGTTAGAACACCCATGCATACCCCACAAGACATGCCACCAAAAGTCTCTTCAAAATCCCCAAGTCAAGAACAGACTATGGGAGGAGCACAGTACTACATAGAGCCATGACTACATGGAACTCTATTCCACATCAAGTAACTGACGCAAGCAGTAGAATCAGATTTTTTTAAATGGAACAAGCGGGGACTGTGAAGAGACCCACACACACAGGCACAGACACATATACACATGATAAGACACGCACTCTACACACACGTACACATGGGATTTTGGATTGTAGATATGTGATAGTAGTGTTGTGAAAGTGTAATGTCATGTCAGATTTTAAATTGTATATAACTGCCTTAATGTTGCTGGACCCCAGGAAGAGTAGCTGCTGCCTTGGTAGCAGCGAATGGGGATCCTTAACAAATACAAACACATCGGTGAGAGAGCCGTTCATTTGTCTCCCTAATTTGCATTCTGGTAGGCTACTACTGCTTTTTGGCGATTATCTGCAGAGAAATTCTGAAAACATTCTATGAAGATGTTGAATCCTCACTGCAGGAACAGTAGGTAGTGGAGAGGTCCATTCTGGTCCAAAATATAATACAAGAAAACAGATAGAAAATTATAAAAGCAACTGTCATGATACTTACAGTGCATTTGGAAAGTATTCAGACCCCTTCCCCTTT
The DNA here is from genome assembly GCF_036934945.1 of Oncorhynchus masou masou. NCBI lineage: Eukaryota > Metazoa > Chordata > Actinopteri > Salmoniformes > Salmonidae > Oncorhynchus > Oncorhynchus masou. Next base: position 32,918,524 of record NC_088226.1, on the reverse strand, counting down.
TCCACATTTTGTTACGTTACAGCCTTTTTCTAAAATTGATTAAATCATTTTTGTTCTCCCTCAATCTACACACAATACCTCATAATGACAAAGCAAAAACAGGTTTTTAGATTGTTTTGGGCTGTGACAAAATGTGGAAAAAGTCAAGAGGTCTGAATAGTTTCTGAAAGCACGGTATATGGTCGTATTAAATATATTGATATAGGCCTACTGATTTGATGAAAGTGTCAACAATGGAATAGTCAACTGTTTTCTGTGTAGCAAAGCCCCTGTTTAACACCTGCTTCATTCTTCAATCATAGCTGTAGGTCTATTGATGGGTGCCTGACATTGTATAAAAGTGGATGTGCATAATCTGGCGGGGTGGGGGTGGGGGGGTCAACGAGAAGACTGGAATATTTATTCTGACTAGATTACTAATCTACAACCTTCCCAAAAAAGTCCCACCCACAGTGATTGATTGACATGCCAAACTGTTAAAGGTTTAAATTACAGAAGGACACATTGGCTTTCTTACCCTATGTGTCCACAGCAGCTGAGCCAATATAATTCATAATTTGAATAAAACATTTTTTTTTGTGGCAATTCATATCAGTAAAACTTTAAATATGACTTTAATCTCAAGAGAAGACAGGTTTAATGTTTAAAAAAGGTCATCTTACTTAGTAAATAGTCCTGATCATATAGGCCTTGACCTAGACAATATCCAAAACATCTGACAATACACTGAATTCATACATTTTCAGTCATTTTTATTGTAAAGTCATCTTTCTACTCAATACCACAACTAATTTTACCTGTCTGGGAGGTAAGGTAGCAGATCATGGACCCTATCAGATATTTATATAGTTGGTGATGTATATAAACTAATTACAACTTTACATTGTTTTTTGTTAGATTACAATTGTACAATTCATGCTCCCCGCATAAAAACCACAAAGACTGCCGGAAAGGCCCTAACGCAAGATCGTAATTTTGATGACTCACACGGTGAGACATCTGTAGCCTACTGTACATGGTAAACTGGTGCGCACAAAGTTCTACTTCCCATTTTAGTTTGGAAAACAGCAGTGAGGAGTTTTCTACAAATATTCACAACATATTGACACAATTACAATCTTCATAGAATAAAAATGTAATTGAATCAATTACACATGTTTTTTTGTGTGGTTTTTACAAAGTGGGATACATTTTTTACACTTTTTTACAAAGTGTTTCATTTGCATAGCCATAGAGGCATACTCACATTTGCATAGCAAGTGCTGCTACAGTACACCCTGCTACCACACAAAGCTTGGTCATCTTGATGAATACTAATGCAATTGCTAGCTAGCTCCATACTACTAACCCACAAGTTTATAATATTTTTTACCCACAAGAAAATGAAGAGTGAACATGGATTTTTATTTCCCCACTGTGGGACGCTGTTGTGGGATTGTTTTCCGAAGTAAGAGATGATTCGGAGAAAACCTCAAATTCAACTTTTAGAGCAATATTACAGTATAATAAAAATGTATTTTAACCTGTGAACGATTGAACGATTGTAACTTGTGAACGATTTCTTGGAGTGCTCTTGCTAGCAGATACCCATAGACTTCCGTCATTGCACTAACGCTAGTTAGCATTGGCTAGAAAAACTACCCCTAACTTCCTTCACACTGGACACAGAGACATAAAAATGGTATCCACGAGTTAATCTGACTCTATGGAAGCAGATAAAAGTCCCGAAGTATCCCTTTAATGTTTTCAATGATTTAGTTGTGTATTTTGGATGGAATCAAGTCATCAGAATGTGCCAGAGGCCACCAAAATAGAGCTTGTTCTGCAATTTCTTTCCTGGAACTCCCTGGCTGGCTACTTTTGCTATTTGGCTAGCTACTCGATGTACTTACAGAAAACACTGATGTGTTGCTGTATTTCTGGTGGACCACATGTAGACTTTTCTGCTGAAAACCCCCAGAGAGAGACAGCATGCTGTTTGTTTATGTTATAATGAATTGCTCCATATAAAAGCTCCATATTTGATGAGGGTTGTGTGTGTGTGTGTGTGTGTGTGTGTGTGTGTGTGTGTGTGTGTGTGTGTGTGTGTGTGTGTGTGTGTGTGTGTGTGTGTGTGTGTGTGTGTGTGTGTGTGTGTGTGTGTGTGTGTGTGTGTGTGTGTGTGTGTGTGTGTGTGTGTGTGTGTGTCTTACCTGGGTGTCCGTGTAGTGGTGAGTGTGGTCTGGGTAGTGTAGGAGAGGTGCTGGATGTCACAATCAGGCTCTTCCTATTGCTGGTCCGACAGCTGGGGAGAAAGGAGACACACACACTTAGAGAAGAGCCACTTAAAAACGACAACAACACACACACACATACCGAAGCAGATGAACGCTTATTCCCATAATGTGTTCTATCAACACGCCATTCACTCTTCCAGTGTCCGCATATCAATGAAAAAGTCGCTTTATTAAGACTCTCCACTTCAAGCACATTAGGGGTTACAGTAGACCTAGTTAAAGGAACAGTGTCGCAGCTCCACACACACACACACACACACACACACACACACACACACACACACACACACACACACACACACACACACACACACACACACACACACACACACACACACACACACACACACACACACACAGCAGCTTTTCATCTCTCTCTCTCTCTCTCTCAATACCCAATCATTACAGCTGGAAGCCTGTACAGTACTCAATGCCCACTGATCAGAACTGTACACTGCATTGGATTTGTGTGAGGTGACTGACTGAGGAGAGTGTGTGTGTGTGTGTGTGTGTGTGTGTGTGTGTGTGTGTGTGTGTGTGTGTGTGTGTGTGTGTGTGTGTGTGTGTGTGTGTGTGTGTGTGTGTGTGTGTGTGTGTGTGTGTGTGTGTGTGTGTGTGAGAGAGAAAGGACAGTGTGTGTGTGTGTGTGTCTGTCCGTCTGTCCGTGAAGACAGTGTGTCAGTGTGTGTGTTTATGAGTATAATAAGCCATTAACTGTTCACAGTAAGAATCCCAACATAAAAACACCTGCAGAGCTCAATGACGTCTTTGCACTACTACAATAGCTGCTAGCCTAGTACTGCTGCAATGATGATGACGTTAATGTTCAGTACACAAGCATACAAAACAGGTATATACACACACACACACACAGCAAACTAACAGTGCCATCAGTCAGCTCTGCTTAATGTTTGTATCTCACAGCAGGTGGTCTACAGCAGGGAGCCTGCATAGGAGTGGAGAGAGGAGGAGAAGAGAGGACAGAAGAGGAGAGATGAGATGAAAGAGAAGGGGAGAGAAGATAGTTTCATGTTTGAAGAGGAGAAGAGAGGTGATGAAAGAGGAGACGATGGTTCGAACTAGAGGTCAACCGATTAATCGGAATGGCCGATTAATTAGGGCCGATTTCAAGTTTTCATAACAATCGGAAATCTTTTTGGACATCGATTTGGCCAATTGTTTCTTTTTTATTTAATCTTTATTTAACTAGGCAAGTCAGTTAAGAATACATTCTTATTTTCAATGTCGGCCTAAATGCCTCTTTCAGGGGCATAACGACATCATTTTACCTTGTCAGCTCGTGGGATTCAATCTTGCAACGTTACAGTTAACTAGTCCAACGCTCTAACTACCTGATTACATTGCACTCCACGAGGAGACTGCCTGTTATGCGAATGCAGTAAGCCAAGGTAAGTTGCTAGCTAGCATTAAACTTACATTATAAAAACAATCAATCAATCATAATCACTAGTTAACTACACATGGTTGATGATATTACTAGTTTATCTAGCGTGTCCTGCGTTGCATATAATCGATGCGGTGCGTATCGTTGCTCCAATGTGTACCTAACCATAAACATCAATGCCTTTCTTAAAATCAATACACAGAAGTAGATATTTTTAAACCTGCATATTTAGCTAAAAGAAATCCAGGTTAGCAGGCAATATTAACCAGGTGAAATTGTGTCACTTCTCTTGCGTTCATTGCACACAGAGTCAGTGCAACAGTTTGGGCCGCCTAATTTGCCAGAATTTTGCGTAATTATGACATAACATTGAAGGTTGTGCAATGTAACAGGAATATTTAGACTTATGGATGCCACCCGTTAGATAAAATACTGAACGGTTCCGTATTTAACTGAAAGAATAAACGTCTTGTTTTCGAGATGATAGTATCCGGATTCGGCCATATTAATGACCTAAGGATTGTATTTCTGTGTGTTATCATGTTACAGCTAAGTCTATGATTTGATAGAGCAGTCTGACTGAGTGGTGGTAGGCAGCAGCAGGCTCGTAAGCATTCTTTCAAACAGCACTTTCGTGCATTTGCCAGCAGTTGTTTATGACTTCAAGCCTATCAACTCCCGAGATTAGGCTGGTGTAACCAATGTGAAATGGCTAGCTAGTTAGCGTTTCAAACGTCACTAGCTCTGAGACTTGGAGTGGTTGTTTCCCTTGCTCTGCATGGGTAACGCTGCTTCGAGGGTGGCTGTTGTCGTTGTGTTCCTGGGTCGATCCCAGGTAGGAGCGAGGAGAGGGACGGAAGCTATACTGTTACACTTGCAATACTAAAGTGCCTATAAGAATATCCAATAGGTTAATAAAATACAAATGGTATAGAGAGAAATAGTCCTATAATTCCTATAACAACTACAACCTAAAACTTCTTACCTGGGAATATTGAAGACTCATGTTAAAAGGAACCACCAGCTTTCATATGTTCTCATGTTCTGAGCAAGGAACTTAAACGTTAGCTTAAACGTGGCATATATTGCACTTTTACTTTCTTCTCCAACACTTTGTTTTTGCATTTTTTAAACCAAATTGAACATGTTTCATTATTTATTTGTGGCTAAATTGATTTTATTGATGTATTATATTAAGTTAAAATAAGTGTTCATTCAGTATTGTTGTAATTGTCATTATTACAAAAAAAAAATTGTAAATCGGCCGATTATTCGGTATCGGCTTTAATTGGTTGTCCAATAATCGGTATCGGTTTCGGCATTGAAAAATCATAATCGGTCGACCTCTAGTTTGAACATGATTTTGGTTAGGAGAGCCTTCCTGGTTGGAGCTCAAATGTGCACACAGAGCTATCATTGTCGAGACACAAACTGTATGACTTGATATAGACAGTGTGTTTCCTTGTCTCCGTTTTATATTTTAATTTTTTTTATTATTAGGGGTTCAGCAACAAAGCTGGTGAAACCCTATTGTATTTGTTGTCGTTAATTCTTATTTTCCTTCTGCTCATTTAGTGAAAAATAAAAGTTCCTGTGAGATGGTAAGGTCCAGGAGGGTGCAACTTTGCAAGATTGTAAACGGTCAAGGGCCACACACTCTCATGCATAGCCATGCATATTGGCCACATGGTAGCGCTATAACAAGCAATTGAAAATGCTAACTTTGAAAGTTCACGCCCCTCACCCCATCTACAGTTGAAGTCGGACGTTTACATACACCTTAGCCAAATACATTGAAACTCAGGTTTTCACAATTCCTGACATTTAATCTTAGGTCAGTTAGGTCAGTTAATTCTCTCTACTATTATTCTGACATTTCACATTCTTAAAATAAAGTGGTGATCCTAAAACAGGGAATTTTTACTAGAATGTCAGGAATTGTGAAAAACTGAGTTTAAATCTATTTGGCTAAGGTGTATGTAAATGTTCAACTTCAACTGTGTATATATATATATACACACTCTCCTTCCATGGCCTCCAACTGCTCTTAAACGCTAGTAAAACCAAAGGCATGCTTTTCAACCGTTCGCTGCCTGCACCCGCACGCCCGACTAGCATCACCACCCTGGATGGGTCCGACCTAGAATATGTAGACATCTATAAGTACCTAGGTGTCTGGCTAGACAGTAAACTCTCCTTCCAGACTCCAATCTCTCCTTCCAGACTCATCCCAGACTGGATCTCCAATCCAAAATCAAATCTAGAGTCGGCTTTCTATTTCGCAACAAAGCCTCCTTCACTCACGCCACCAAACTTACCCTAGTAAAACTGACTATCCTACCAATCCTCGACTTTGGCGATGTCATCTACAAAATAGCTTCCAAAACTCTACTCAGCAAACTAGATGCAGTTTATCACAGTGACATCCGTTTTGTTACTAAAGCACCTTATACCACCCACCACTGCGACCTGTATGCTCTAGTCGGCTGGCCCTCGCTACATATTCGTCGCCAGATCCACTGGCTCCAGGTCATCTACAAGTCCATGCTAGGTAAAGCTCCGCCTTATCTCAGTTCACTGGTCACGATGGCAACACCAACCCATAGCATGCGCTCCAGCAGGTGTATCTCACTCATCATCCCTAAAGCCAACACCTCATTTGGCCACCTTTCCTTCCAGTTCTCTGCTGCCTGTGACTGGAACAAATTGCAAAAATCGCTGAAGTTGGAGACTTTTATTTCCCTCACCAACTTTAAACATCTGCTATCTGAGCAGCTAACCGATCGCAGCAGCTGTACATAGTCCATCTGTAAATAGCCCATCCAATTTACCTACCACATCCCCATACTGTTTTTATTTATTTACTTTTCTGATCTTTTGCACATCAGTATCTCTACTTGCACATGATCATCTGATAATTTATCACTCCAGTGTTAATCTGCTAAATTGTAATTATTTGCCTTCCTCCTCATGCCTTTTGCACACAATGTATATAGACTCTTTTTTTCCTACTGTGTTATTGACTTGTTTATTGTTTACTCCATGCGTAACTCTGTGTTGTTGTCTGTTCACACTGCTATGCTTTATCTTGGCCAGGTCGCAGTTGTAAATGAGAACTTGTTCTCAACTAGCCTACCTGGTTAAATAAAGGTGAAATAAAAAAATTAAATAAAAACTCATGTCTAAGGGTAGAGCTTAAAATTCAAGCCCCTTAGGTGCTGCCATAGAGTTATATTAGAAGTGCCCATCCAAGAAGGCTCACGGTCATTGGCCACAGATAAAATGGCGCCTGGCAGAGAAAATGAACTGTTTAGCAGCCATACAAGTCTCCACTGATAGCCAGGTGTAGCAGTGGTAAATTGTTGGGACTGCTGTTGGGACAGCTTTATGTACCGTTTTAGTGCAATTAATAGTGCAATTATGTTTTGTTCAGTGTTGTGTAGTGGCTTTGCTAGCATGCATCCCCAATATTAAATCTTGTTTTGTCCCACCAAGATTTACATGCTAAAATTGCCAGTGATTATACCTATCTATACATACTTTACACTATTTGCAAAATCAGACATAATATCACTATAATCTGAGTGTTCTTTTTTGGAGGTTTCTTTCATTTCAGCGATTCAAATTTGTAAATATTTCAACAGTATCAAATGATAACTTTTTTCAATGTCACAAATCTTTCTTCTCTTTCTTGTGATGTAAGTGTCGAGCCGAGGCTCTGAATCCCAGACAAAGCTTGAGCGTTCTTAGAGACGCAACGGAAAAACAATGTATTCCATTGATCCCATTTCAGCCATTACCGGGTTGTGTTTGACAGGTCATTACAAACATTTCCGGGGTCGTAATGTTGACGGGGAAAAAAAGCAAGAGCAATTGAAGAGTACAATGAAAGCAATCAATCCAGCGACATTTAAGTGACAAGTGGATTTTGCACCCCTCAAACTCAGGAAATAGAAAAAGACAGATCCTTAGGTGGGCAGGGCATGCACTTTGCTACTCAAAGGGTGTGACGGGAGGATGGAGAGAACAGAGGGGTAGTAGAGAGACTTGAGAAACACTCCACCGCATGCAAACATATTTAACAACATCCTGTCTAGTGGAGAGAAAAACAGGACCAAATCAAATCCACAACAAGGCCTTGGCACATTAACAGAGTTATGGTAAGAGAACAGCTGTGTGGAGGGAGACAGGCAGGGGCGTGAAATGAAAGTTGCTCTGTAATTACAATCACCCAGATTTCCCGACATTTCTAAAAACATGTTTTCACTTTGTCATTATGGGGTATTGTGTGTTGATGGGTGAGAGAGAAAAAGGCTGTAAAACAACAACATTTGGAATAAGTCAAGGGGTATACATACTTCCTGAAGGCACTGCAGAATTAAACATAATGATTATGGCTCTAGATTGCAGGAAAAAGCTGTTTCAGGTTTTTGAAAAATTCTAAATTATCGAACTTCCAAACGGGGGACCTAGCACCCCTCTGGACCACCCCCCAGCCTTCATCACGCACTTTGTGCCCCCTCAGATTTTTGGTGTTCATGACCCCTACAGTACATGGCAGCCTTGAACACATACATCTGAGGGATTTGTGTGTGTGTGTGTGTGTGTGTGTGTGTGTGTGTGTGTGTGTGTGTGTGTGTGTGTGTGTGTGTGTGTGTGTGTGTGTGTGTGTGTGTGTGTGTGTGTGTGTGTGTGTGCGGACAAGTGGGGACATTTTGCCAGTCCCCAGAAGAAAAGAGGCTATTTTAGGGAAAGGGGTTAGGTTTAGGAGTTTAAGATTTAAGTTAGGTTAAGGAAAATAGGATTGTGTGAGTGTGTGTGCTCAAAGTCTACTTCAAAGCGTTATACACTCAGGAAAGGTTTAACAGAGACTCATCATAAAGCCCAAGTCTCAGGTCAAACAAATCTCTCTCTCTCCTGAGTGAGGTCCCAGAAGTTATAAGTATGTTTGATGAAAGGAATCATCCAGTTTGGTGGGATCATCCAACTACTGCGAATACATCAACAGTACCAACCTGCCTACCTCTGTAAGCAGGTGGGAGGTCTTAGCTAGGAGCTACTAGAGTTTGACCGATTAATTGGCATTGGCCGATTAATTAGGGCCGATTTCAAGTTTTCATTACAATCTATCTGCCTTTTTGGACACCAATATTAACTAGGGAAATTGTGTCACTTCTCTTATGTTCAGTGCAAGCAGAGTCAGGGTATATGCAGCAGTTCGGGTCACCTGGCTCGTTGCGAACTGTGTGAAGACCATTTCTTCCTCACAAAGACTGTAATTAATTTGCCAGAATTTTACATAATTATGACATAACATTCAAGGTTGTGCAATGTAACAGCAATATTTAGACTTAGGGTTGCCACCCATTTCACTGAAAGAATAAACGTTTTGTTTTCGAAATTATAGTTTCCGGATTTGGCCATATTAATGACCAAAGGCTCGTATTTCTGTGTATTTGTTATATATTAACTAAGTCTATGATTTGATATTTGATAGAGCAGTCTGACTGAGCGGTGGTAGGCAGCAGCAGGCTGGTAAAGCATTCATTCAAACAGCACTTTACTGCTTTTGCCAGCTGCTCTTAGCAATGCTTGAGGCACAGAGCTGTTTATGACTTCAAGCCTATCAACTCTCGAGATTAGGATGGCAATACTAAAGTTCCTATAAGAACATCCAAAGGTCAAAGGTATATGAAATACAAATGGTATAGAGAGTCATAATTCCTGTAATAACTTGCGGCTGAACTTGAAAGGGGTTCCTTCCTTATTTTTACGTTCATGTCTTCCATAGAGAATATCTTGATCTACTTCAAATAAGGTCTGTGTTTCTTGCAGGCTTAAACCGCCTCAGCGTTTTGATACTCGTGTAAATCTCACTAGGATAAGGTAATATTTGTCAACATATTTTCATAAATCCACTCTACCAAAAAAATTATCTTCACATATATTTAGCCAATATTGATCAGAGTTACCTTGTCCTATGGATATCTACAGAGTTATCAAATTGTCAAGGTGGTGTAAGCCTACACGAAACACAGACCTTATTTGAAGTGAATCTAAAAATATGCTATGGAATAAATGATTTTGCTGGAATTTTGCTGGAAGGTGTCATGGGGATTATTATTAAAATAGGATTTCCTGCATATAGAAATTACAGTTTTTGTTTTCAACATTCATCACAGGTAACTTAAACTCTAGTCTTATTATTCAAACAGTTGAGAGTATTTGTGTCTTCAGTATCCTTGTCACTTCAGAGAGCTGAGAGAATATGAGAATATGTATGATATTATTCATTTTACAGATTGCAGAGAAAAGCAGAGCACCAGTGTCAGGACCCGGTTACGAACCTGGGTCTCCGGAGTGAGAAACAGTCACTTAACCAACTGAGCCACGAATAGTCAGCAGAACCCAGAAGATGAGGCAGACACAGCAGTACTTAAGACGGTGTATTTAATAAAGTAAAAAGGAGAAGTCCTTAAATACAAAAATGGCAAATCCAAAAGGTGGTAGGAATAGCACAAAAAAGCCTCAAGAGATACTCAAAAACAAAAACAGAATTCCACAAGAGCATCCACCGGAATCGACAAGAATACACAGACCACTAGGGCTGGGTGCTAACATACAAACACAGAGCACAGAACTGAGGGAAACTAAGGGTTTAAATACAATCAGGGAAACGAGGCACAGGTGCAAATAATAATGGGGAACAAGGGAAAAAACATAAGGTCAAAAAGGACAATGGGGGCATCTAGTGACCAAAACCCGGAACAACCCTGGCCAAATCCTGACAACCAGTGTGGGACTATTACATTGAATCGGCACCAGGGAAAGCAAGGTGTCTTATTTGTGATAAAGATGTAAGCATGGGGTCAGCAACCAAAACATACCACCAACCTGTGGAATCACCTTAAGAACAACCATCCAAAAGCCCATAAGGAAGCAATGATGAAAAAAGCAAAGGAAAATTCTTCACAATGAAAAAGTGATAGACATCGCAGGCTACAATCGTACAACTTTTTAATACACAAACAAAATGGCAGGACAAAGACCAAGAAGATGGATAAAGCAATTATTGAGATGATTGCCACTGACAACCAGCCATTCACAGTGGTGCTGAACCCCAGTACAGGATCAAAGATGAAAAATTATTATCACACAGAAATGCTAGATAAAACACATGAAAGAGTTGTGATGAAAGTGAAGAATCTGGTGACCCCAGTGAACGCCCCACACATGGCATTCACAACTGACTGCTGGGTCCCTGATGAGCCTTACTGGACATTTCTTTGACAATGTCTGGACAAGAAAGCAGGTTGTGCTGAATGTCAAGACTATGACTGGATCACACACAGGAAACTACATCAGAGAGATGTTCTTGACCATGTTGGGATACTGGGAAATCCTCAGGGACAGTGGGGCAAACATGGTGAAAGGTAGGACACTGGCAGAGCTTCCAGACTTCAGCTACAGTGCACACACCCTAGAGCTTGTAATCAATGATGGACTATCCAGTCAGAGAGGTGTGCTAGACATTATTGCCATGTTGAAGAGGTTTTGCAACTCACTTGGACCACTCTGTACTGGCCAAACAGAGGCTGAGGGCCATTCAAGAAGAGCTTGGCCATCCCAAACACAGCATCATCCAAGCAGTTCAAACTCGCTGGAACTCAACACTACACATGTTGCAGAGGATTTTTGAACAGAGGCGTGCACTGAATGTGTATGCAGATGAATATGGACACATCGGCAGTTTGTCTGCTGCACAGTGGGACATTGTCTCTAACCTAATTGAGTTTCTTGCACCTACGGAGGAGGTGACAATGGAGATGAGCCACTCCAACTCTACAGCCGAATGCATCATCCCCAGTGTGTCGGTGCGGAATGATGCTGCAGCAGGAGGGTCCTTCTACTCAAGTCATCAAAACTTTACGGAAGACCATGTTGGACAGTCTGACAAGGAGGTTCTCCAAGGCCGAGGAGACAAAGTGCCTGGTGCTGGCAACTGTCCTGGATCCACGTCACAAGAGCTACACCTTCACCTTAGGGACAGCACTAGAGAAAGCAAAAGAGTGGCTGAAGGAGGGATCTGACCTACTAAGGAAACCAAATCCCAGAGCCACAGCAGAAGGGACGAGTGAAGAGGAGACCCAGATCCAGGTGCAAAGAGGCAAAGAGTCTGGGTAGATCAGCCACCCATTCTGGTTGACAGCCTTTGCGCTAGAATCCTTGGAAGCCAAGAGCGCAGGGCTGAAGTCAAGAGCAGTTTTGAAATTGAGTTGGAGCGTTACCTCACAGAGCCTGTCACTGACAGAAAGAGTGGCTTGCCTTTGGAGTGGCTGAAGCAGAATGAGGACAGACTTCAAACACTCGCTCCACTGGCAAAGAAGTTTCTCTGTCCCCCACCTTCTTCGGTCCCAAGTGAGAGAGTGTTCAGTGAGGTGGGGATCATTTATGATAAGCGGACTGACAGGGGAACATGCAGACAAGCTCTGCTTTCTGCACTGCCACCTAAAACTTATTCACTTGGAATATTGAAGACTCATGTTAAAAGGAACCACCAGCTGTCATATGTTCTCATGTTCTGAGCAAGGAACTTAAATGTTTGCTTTTTACATGGCACATATTGCACTTTTACTTTCTTCTCCAACAATGTGATTTTGCATTATTTAAACCAAATTGAACATGTTTCATTATTTATTTGAGACTAAATTGATTTGATTTATGCTTTAGGATTTAGCCTTTTCTGTTGGTGCTTTGTTCTCTCCATCTTTTTCGTTCTCTCACTCTCTCTCTCTCTCTCTCAGAGAGAGGCCAGAGAGGTCCATCCATACAGCTGCCACTGGGCCTCTCAGACATCCCATGATGCCGTCTACCTGGACCAGAAGCATTGACCCTTGACCACTCTGACAAGTAGAGGTTAGAGGTCAAAGGGAGGAGGGTCTGACGGTTCCATAAAGAGGACAGCTCACACTGCAGAGCGTGCATCTCGACAGATGGTAAGAGAATTATCAAACACACAGCTTCTCATGAAGGAATTCTTACCCAAGCTTGGCTGCTTACGTTGGATGCATACAAATAAACACCCACTGGCCACAGTACACACATGCATACGCACGCACCAGGGTTTCCGTTAGCCGGTAATAGCTGGCTATTGGCCAATAAAAAAAATGAAAAGCGGAAAAATAAAACCGCCGCTGGGAGAAAAACAAAAAAGGAGTAAAAATGTGCTTCCCAAGTCCGATAATAAGTTGAATGGAAAGTCTGTGTGCAATAAGGATATTTAACATGATTTTTGAATCTCTGTAACCCACACAAACAATTTGCTGTAAGGTCCCTCGGCAGTGAATTTCAATTACAGATTCAACAACAAAGACCAGGGAGGCTTTCCATACAAAGAAACAGGTGTCCTTCCTAACTCAATTGACAGAGAGGAACAAAACCACTCAGGAATTTCACCATGAGGCCAATGGTGATTTTAAACCAGTTACAGAGTTAAATAGCTGTGATAGGAGAAAACTAAGGATGGATCAACTACATAGTTACTCCACAATACTAACCTAAATGATGGAGTGAAAAGAAGAAAGCCAGTACAGAATAAAAATATTTCAAAATGTTCATCCTGTTTTCAATAAGGCACAAAAGTAATACTGCACAAAATGTGGAAAGAAATGTACTTTTTGTCCTGAATAAAAAGTATCATGTTTCGGGCAAATCCAACACAACACATCACTGAATACCACTCTTTATATTTTCAAGCATGGTTGTGGCTGCATCATGTTATGGGTATGCTTGTCATCGGCAAGGACTAACAAAATCCTAGAGGAAAACCTGGTTCAGTCCTCTTTCCAAGACGCTGGTAGACAAGTACACCTTTCAGCAGGACAATAAAAATGCAAAGCCAAATATACACTGGAGTTACTTATCAAGATGCCTTGTTACAGTTTTGACGTAAATCGTCTTGAAAATCTATGGGAAGATTTGAAAATGGCTGTCTAGCAATGATCAACAACTAACTTGACAGAGCTTGAAGAATACAAAAATAAATAATGAGCAAATAATGTACAAAGCTCTTAAGAGACACCCTAAAAGACTCACAGCTGTTATCACTCAGGGGGATGAATACTTATCTAATACAAATATATAAAGAAAAAAAAGTTTAAACATTAGAATGTATCTTCCACTTTGACAGAGTATTTTGTGTAGAGTGTTGACAAAAAAAGTAGAATTCATTCAATTTTAATACCACTTTGTAACACATCAAAATGTGGGAAAAGCCAAGTGGTGTGAATGTTTTCTAAAGTCATAAATCCTTTTGACTGGTCATGCTTAAACACATCCAGTACTGGGTTGGACACCCCTTTGCCTCCAGAACAGACTGAATTCTTTGGGGCAAAGAAATGTTGCTCAATTGTGACCGACAGCTCGATTCAGTCTTAAGTAGCAACATTTGAAATTGTGCTTTTTACATTGGATTAAAGCAGCGACTCTACTTTAAAATTATATATCATATACTACAGTTGAGGAACAATGGGAAAGTGATTCTGCTTTGAAAGTTTGAGAAAATGGCCCTTGAATGTTTTGGTACACCTACTGGAGAGCTCCACTTTGACTATACCCATTCAGCATCATTCACACCCTCTTAAGCCCCACCCATCTCGTTAAGGATTCACATGAGGCCATGTGCTAAACAGCAAGTACGGTAGTGTACAACCAAAGACTCCAAGACTAAAGGCTGGTTTATACTATCGACATGTCTGTATACAGTTGTCGAAGTGACATCATGAATATTCTATTGTTATCTGACAGGGATGTCGCTAGGCCTTCATTAGCCCCCCCCCCCCCCCCCTAAATAAATCAATATATCAGTCAATATATTTTCTCTGTGATTTCTTTTTTTTTGTCAACCGTTCCATCGCATCTTAAACTTCTTACCGGGTGGGCACTAAGACGTGGGGGAGGCTGCTACTGCTAGTGACTGTTAGGTCTACTTGTAGCTCACATTTTGGTTAATGTTAGCTACTTCTGTGGCTTGAGACTGTTAGCAAACAGTAAACGGACAGGAAAAGGCAGAAAGGAGTCATGCAGATAGGCTACGATTTGAATTTGTGGTGAGTTAGAACAGACAGAGAGAGATTATTCAGTACTATAGACTTTGGTAACCAATATGTTAACGTTTTACTGTGAGGCTGCCTATAAGTTACAGTGTAACTGATGTTACGAGCTAGCTAACGGTAACGTTAACGGTGTCTTTTAAATTCGACACAAGTTATGTGGCGATGATATCTAATTAACATTGTATTTAATGTAGTTTTGCTATCTGTGCCAGGCTATAAATGAGACAGATGACATAACATAATGCACATATCTTTTCATTCAGTAGGCCATTACAATTGTAAGTAGGTCATGTGTAGAAAAGGTGACATAGTGTTGATCACAATGTCATTGTATTATCCTGAATTTCTCAACTGTAGGCTAGCTAACGACTAACGTTAGATGGATATACAGAAATTCTTCAAGAGAGGCAGTGCCAGCAGTTCTGCCGGAGGCCAATCCGGTGAGAAATTAAGATTTTACCAGTTCAAACAAACAAATTAAAAATTACACTCAATAATCACCTATTAAGCCTTGAGTTATTGTAAATATGAGTTTAATAACAATACATGTCAGAACACAGCAGACAAGAATGAGGGAAATAATCTGGAGGCTGACAGGGTTGAGGGAGCATGTCTGATGAAGGTTAGTGATAAAAAAGAAAAGCGAGTAGATGTTCAAGCTTTCAGTTAAATTTGTACAGCATATGACAGCATATGTCTTACTTTTGTTAGGCATAAATAAATGATGCTCGTGATATCTTAAAGGGGAGTGTAGAAAGAGAGGCTTCTGTGCAAGGCAGAGATCAACATGCGAGCTGTGTAAGTGAGAGAGAGCAATCATGCCCAGAGAAAGAGGGACAAGAAACAGATCCAGAGAGAGAGGGACAACAAACAGATCCAGACAGAGAGGGACAAGAAACAGATCCAGACAGAGAGGGACAACAAACAGATCCAGACAGAGAGGGACAACAAACAGATCCAGACAGGGAGGGACAACAAACAGATCCAGACAGGGAGGGACAACAAACAGATCCAGACAGGGAGGGACAACAAACAGATCCAGACAGGGAGGGACAACAAACAGATCCAGAGAGAAAGGGACAACAAACAGATCCAGACAGAGAGGGACAACAAACAGATCCAGACAGAGAGGGACAACAAACAGATCCAGACAGAGAGGGACGACAAACAGATCCAGACAGGGAGGGACAACAAACAGATCCAGACAGGGAGGGACAACAAACAGATCCAGACAGGGAGGGACAACAAACAGATCCAGACAGGGAGGGACAACAAACAGATCCAGACAGGGAGGGACAACAAACAGATCCAGACAGGGAGGGACAACAAACAGATCCAGACAGGGAGGGACAACAAACAGATCCAGAGAACGAAAGTAATCAAGACGCTGCAGCAACTCCTTCCAGAAATGAGAGCGATTTAGGTGACAAAGACACTGGGCCCAGACATGTGAAGCTGAATAGCTAACCACGCTAAAGTTTTGGTTCACAGAAAAGGGCATTTCAGCACTGCTGGTGTAAGAAATACAATTGGGTAGAGCAAAAACATTACATTTGATTATTTTGTCAGTAATGGCTGCAAAAATTGGGGAAAAAAAGCTTTGTTCATCTTCGGTAAACATGAGATGGCACAAACACACAGACAGTGTTGTGGCATGGCAAAGATACCAGGCAACTAGCAATCATGGGAACATTGCTCAGATTTTAACATTTGCCCATGCTAGTAATATTGCTAGGAGGACAGGGGCTCTCTTTCCCTGCCAATGATGAATCTAGTGGAAGCACAAATAAAGGGAACTTTCTTGAATGTATGGAGCTTTTGAAGGAGTTTGGCCCTTTCCTGCAAAGGTACAATACTAAATCAAATGCAACGTATCTCTCTCCAGAATCTCAAAATGACATGATCGAATGCTGCGCTCAAGAGATTACAGACACCATAGTCTCTGAGATGTCAAAGTCTGGAATGTAATGCCATCATGGCAGATGAGGCCATGGATGGGCAGTCTGAACAGTTGGCTCTATGTGTTAGGTATGTGACAGAGGGGACAGTTAAGGAGCATTTACTAGCACTAGCAGAAATCAAGTCATTTGATGCCCAATCCATAGCAAATAAGTTGCAACAGCAGCTCCAAATGAGAGGGGTAGCAGGCCTAAAGTGTGTTGCACAGACCTATGATAATGCAGGTGTCATGAGTGGGTCCAAAGGAAACAAGCTGTAAACAAGCTGTATGTGACGCACTGATAGGCAAATACACCGATGCATTTGCCACAGAACCGTATGACAGAACCAAAGCACTGAAATTCACAATATTCCAGAGGCAGATGCAGCAAGAAATCGCAATCAAACGAAAATGAGAGATTTTGTGGTGGAGACCTCCTTGGGTTTAGGCACAGAATTGTCATGTACCCAAACAATGAAAACAGAGTTGTTGATCCCCCTGCTTGGACAGGACGGTTTGTGAGCTTGATCAGTGATTCTCGACTGTAGATGCAGGTCTGCTCAAAGGCATACGTACAGGCATGCAGGCCCAACTCAAAACAACTTCCTAGATACATCATGCTTAACTGAGTTTGCCAAGCACTACGGTATTGATGTTAAAACAGAAGAGATGTTGGTGGGCAGAAACTTTCTTGCGTGGAAAAGAGAGACTGGACGTCCTCCCAAAGATAATCTTGCTGTGCATAACCTCCTGGATGATGATACGTTTTCTGGATGATGCACGTCTTGCAGCCATGTCCATTGAGGGTGAAGTGCTTGGGTCACTAAGCCACAATAGTGTCATTGACCGCTTTGCCACCTTTAACAATAGGAGGTACACTTTGATGCGTCCAGAGTGGACTTTCATTTCTTTATTTGGATAGAATTTAAGTAAGTCATATTAGATCAGTGTCTAACACAAACTATGAGAGGTGACAGGTATACTTTTAGCCAACCTTGAGCAAAATAACCTTATTTTGATAGATTTTACACCCGTTGTTACTGTAAAAAATACATGACGAAAAGGTGTTTGGGGGCTTTAAAAAAAATCCTGGGGGAGTATGCCCAGTATGCTCAGGCCCCCCTATCCATGAATCTCTAGTGACGTCCTGTCGTCCGACATCAAACTTGTCATTGACGTTATGAAAAAGTATGAACACAAAAAAGATATTAGCAGCCTGGTGGTCCAAAATAACAGGTGTATTTTAACATCAATAAACCCATCCGTTTAAAAGTTAATTTAGTATATGTTAATTTAGCAGACCTGAAACTAAAAACAACTTTCTGAACAATGTTTTGGTTAATTTCTAGCTTGTTAGCTAGCTATCTAACGTTATATTAGCTGGCTAGCCAGTTCAAATAATCATATCATATAGCTGACATCATCTTAACTTTAGGTAATTTATATTAATTATTACAGGAAAATAAACTCACAATAAGATAATTATTTACAAGTTAATTAATGGCGAGCAAATTACAGAAAATTGCTTACAGTTGTGAGTGTGACAACATAAAAGCAGGGCATTCTACCATAGAATTTTAAAACTTGGACACTGTCTCGTGGGCCTAACATTATATCCTAATTTGACTTTGGTGCAGATCATGTTGTTCTTCACACTATATCAAAAACAATCAAAGTTTCATGCACAGGGTACAGAAGGTGTAAATAGTACAGTGAAATTAGTATTTTGTTTAGACATGTAGCTAGCTAGCTAGCTAAACAATGAACCATAATCCCAACTCATAATGTTATTCCCCTGTATGAATCTACAGGTAGATAAAGCTAACCAACTAGCTAGGTTCAATGTTATCTAGCTAGCTAACATTAGGCTATAACTAGCAATGCAAATGCCTCGGATATACGAATAATATTCCTACAAATATCATACAGATAATATTAGCTAGAGAGCCAGCCAGCCAGCTAACGTTAGCTAGCTAGCTAACAGTATGATTTCACTTGCAACGAAAATTACTTTCTGACAAAATTAGAAACGTACAATATCTGAAAATGTAGCTAGCTAGACTCTCTTACCCGTATACATGGATGAACATTTCTCCCTCTGTCACGGATGCCATTGTTGCCCTTAGTTTGAAGATGTAATCCGGAGATAGGTATTTTATACATCAGCCTCCTGTGTTATCTTTTTGGCAGCTTATGCTAGACAGAAACGTGCTACATGGCGATCTGAACTCATCGATCTGAACTCATCGATCTGAACTCATCTCTCGGCATGTCCATCCCATCCATTATCTCAGCCAATCATGGCAAGCGGAAGGTTCCTGTCTTTTTCTGTGGCTAAACCAACATCTTCTTTTTTTCATTCGTATTTACAGATGGCATACAAGTTTATTATTAAGGGACATAAAAGTTTGCATGTTCCAGAAGGCATTCTGCCCAAAACATTGTTATGTTCAAATGCCTCTCCTGTGAAGTAGTGACACACAACATACACCTAGTTTCCTGAAACAAATCACAGTTGATATCAAGGGACCTAACGTGTGCCAGGAAAACATTCTGCACACCGCTATACCACAGCCACCAGCCTGTACCGTTGACACAAGGCAGAATGGGGCCATGGACTCATGCTGCTTACGCCAAATCCTGACACTGCAATCAGCATGACACAACAGGAGCCAGGATTTGTTGGACCAGGCAATGTTTTCCCACTCCCCAATAGTCCAGTGTCGGTGATCGCGTACCCACTGGAGCCATTGAAACCAGTAGTCTATGTTCTATTGGTTTTCAAATCAACTTGCTTTCATTACCCAGTAGCCGAAGGCACAATCCTAGTCATATAAGCAAACCATGCTAGTTGTTGCATCTTTAGATCTCCCTTCTTTCAGATATTTTCATCTCTGTCACATGAAACTGCTCGCATGATTCGTGTGCTTTTTACAACGGTGTTTTCCCGGTAATTGCATTATGGATGAACATTCGCATGCAGCCTACTGCCTTGTGCACACTTATAATGTGAATAAAATTCAAGTTTAGAGCTGTTGTATCAGACGCATTGCTTTTTAAAGTATTGTTTTACGTAGACCAGGTCTACTGGTTGTATGAATTTGGGATCTAACGCCCCACAACTGTCCCACAGTCTGCTCGGAATAGGCTATTTCTTTCTTGCACAGAATTACAAGCGGACCAATAGATTACGTCAACTTTTATGGGGGATATTAGATTGACATAGGCTAGTGATTTTGCTGTTCGTCATTGATCTTGTTGGCTAAGGAAAAGTAAATGTAGCAGTTATTCTAACATCTTCAAAGTGCGCATCGGATTTGGGCAAGAAGGACGATCGCTGTGCATCCTCGAGTTGCATGTTCTGTTAAGATGAATAACCATAATCTAAATGGGATTTCTGTCAATGCACATGGGTGCAGTAAAATTCTCAAATGTCCGTTAAATTCAAATGTCCGGCGCCACATTTTCCTAAAGGAAAGCCTGCCACACATACACACCTACACACAAAACAGAGAGACGAGAGAGGAATTGGAAATGTAAAATGAGATTTGAATGTTAAATCTCAATTAATAAATGTCTTTATACAAGTAATTACCGGCTCTAATCGTCTCACCAGACAGGTCAATGAGGGGGCCGGCCGGGGGTTCGACAGGCAGGCAGGCGGGTAGACGCCACACATCAGGAGTTAAACAACATAATTACACTCAGCTGATGTGACAAGCCAATTAGGCTAACACTAGAATGCAATTATACAGAGACACTAACAGGGAGTCAACAAAGCGACCTGAATCACCATCACTGCTAGAAGGAAGTCAACCCGAGACAGACACACCTGAGAGAGAGACCGGAATCCCCATCACTGGTTCTGATAGCCTTACATGTATGATGCAGCCTTTCCACTACTTACAGTAGTGCAAAAGGGCCTCCAAATTAACAACCAGACAAAGTTTTCTAGGGGGGTGGGGGCCAAAGTTGGCAGGCATGGGGTCTGGCGTACCGCGTATACAATGGTAGGGGAGATAGATGGATGGATTTAGAGGCAGACTAGCCTGCAACATTTCTCTCTCTAGCCACAGGACAACAGTATCGACAGCCAAATCAGACTTTTTTTCTGCAAAAGAAAAGTATTAGGCGGGTTTTTATACATATATATATATTTGACTGGTATACATAGTACCAGTCAAAAGTTTGGACACACATATTCATTCAAGGATTTTTCTTTATTTTTACAATTTTCTACATTGTAGAATAATAGTAAAGGCATTACAACTATGAAATAACACATATGGAATCATGTAGTAACCATAAAAGTGTTAAACAAATCAACAACAAAAAAATATATATATACATACAGTACCAGTCAAAAGTTTGGACACATATTCATTCAAGGGTTTTTCTTTTACACATTTTATTTTCATTGTAGAATAACAGTAAAAACATTAAAACTATGAAATAATCATGTAGTAACCAAAAATGTGTTAAGCAATTCAAAATATGATTTATATTTGAGATTCTTGAAAGTGGCCACCCTTTGCCTTGATGACAGCTTTGCCCACTCTTGACATTCTCTCAACCAGCTTCATGAGGAATGCTTTTCCAATGCTTTGATCCACAGGACTGCTGCTGACTGGATGTTTTTTATTCATTGCAACTTTCTCGGTAAACCCTGGACACTGTCATGCGCGAAAAGTCCAGGAGGCTGGCTGTTTCTGAGATATTGGAACCAGCGCACCTAGCATCA
This sequence comes from Oncorhynchus masou masou, assembly GCF_036934945.1. NCBI lineage: Eukaryota > Metazoa > Chordata > Actinopteri > Salmoniformes > Salmonidae > Oncorhynchus > Oncorhynchus masou. The sequence continues at coordinate 32,897,049 of NC_088226.1, read as the reverse complement.
TTGGTCAAACCATGCTCAAAGTCGCTTAGGTCACTAGTATTGCCTAGTCTAATGTTCAATCGAACAGTAACTGTATGCCTCGATGCCTGTCTGCTTGCTTTATGTAGCAAGCCACGGCCACGTGACTCACTGTCTGTAGGAGCCAAACACTTAGGTGAAAGGGGTGGTGTACCCAATAAAAAGGTCTCTACTGCCTCAATCAGGTATTGATTACGCTATGACTGTACAAATACCTCACAGCCAGGAAGCTAAGACTACAAGATCATTAGAAAAAACGGTCAAGGGGAAAAGGGTGAAGAGAGGAAGAAAAAAAGAGGATGGAGGATACAATAATCAATCCCTAACGTAACACAGCAGCACATTCCATGGCAAGGCTCCCAGAATACAATGACAGGCTGGCTAAAACACCAAACGCACGCACCCTGGGATACAAATACAATGTAGAGACACAATATGAGTGACGTATGCACAGACAGAGACAGGTGGCCTGGACACAGCGAGGCTCCCTCCTTCACTTCATTGAGTCAGAGGAATAATTCATATCTGCTCCCACAGAGAGAGCCCCATATCTCCTCCCACATAGATAGAAGGAGGGATGAAGGAAGGTGGAGAGATAAAAAGAGAGAGGTTTCAAAGAGAGAGGGTGAGAGCTCCACGGGGACATTCAGGAAGCACTGACTAGGTCTGGACATGTTACAGAACATTCTTGCACACATTCCCATCTCTCAAGCATCTCTCAAGCTACTCCTCAGAGCCGGTGCACGAACACAACACAGTATACCGTGTTACTGCCCCCCTCCCAATTGACTCAGCTAACAGCACTGAGACACACACACAACCAGGCCAGGTGTCCCTGTCACACAGCTATCTGTCATCACACTAAACAATTGTCAGGACCCGGTTTCGAACCTGGGTCTCCGGAGTGAGAAACAGTCACTTAACCAACTGAGCCACGAATAGACAGCAGAACCCAGAAGATGAGGCAGACACAGCAGTACTTAAGACGGTGTATTTAATAAAGAAAAAATCCTAAAATAAAAAAT